>NW_021605377.1:440211-517576 GCF_004785775.1 Grammomys surdaster | reverse complement strand
TCAGAGGATTGGGATAGGCATGTGAGTGGGTGTTCAGAGGATTAGGAATCCAGCACATTCACCAACCCCCAATCCCAGCCACTGTGATCGCTCACCTGGATATTGCAAGAAATTACAAAAGGATAGAAAGAAAATGCCCTGGGATAGAGAGACATGAGGCTTCAGAGTTAAATGGTCATAAGGCAAGGTAGTCATTGACAAATGTCCCATGGCATTGTCAGCAAGGAGCCCGGCACTGAATTTCCATAGCAGCATGAGAGAAGAAAATTGAGATTTAAATGTTTTCACATAGAACTTATACTCAAATTATCAGTCATGCTTGAGCACATTGTTTGGACACATAAATTTTCCAAAACTTCTCCCCTCTGTCGTTTTCAAGAGTGTGCTATATAAGATGGATCCACTCAACTAAAGGAATGAACGTAGGAGTAGGAGAGATGGCTCAGCAGCTAAGATCACTAACTGCCATTGCAAAGAATCTGGATTTGTTCCCAGCACACACATGGTGGCTCAGAATTGCAGATAAGGTGAATAAATATGGCACCTCCTTCTGGCTTCTGTGGGCAGCAGGCAAACATGCAGTGCCACTACATATATACAGGCAAAACACTCATAAACACTATTTAAAAATAAACTAGAAGCATAAAAGTACATGAGAAATTGTGGAACATATACTGTAGCTGGCCTTTGCTACTTTGTGGGTTCTTCTTTTTCCCCACCCTTTCCCCAACCTGGGAAGAGGGTCAAAAGAATACACACAGTGAGAATAAAATACAATCTCGGGACAAAAGCACCATTCTAGGTACCAAGTTACACTCCATGCGTGATAGACTGATTACTAAAACTATATTTTCTCTCCATGAACATTTTCAAAGGCTTTCTACTATGTTCAATCAGAAATGTTATAGCTGTTATCTTCCACATGTGTGTAAGTTTTTGGAAATTTACAAAGAGTCCATATTGGACAATGAGAAGATCCTAGCATAATGATATTGTCAAGATACATACACAGTTCTCCCTTTCCATTATGTAAGTGATCTCATACAGCTGAATTTTATCTCCTAGCAACCTGTCTTCATCATCCTCAGTTTGAACGAAATGACGCATAAGAGTGGTTATGTACCTGGGCAGGATCCAGATAGCTATTAAATAGCAGAACCAAGCTTGCAGTAGTGATGGGTCTTTTGACGTAATTTTAGACTCTCAAATATTTCATGAGTAAAATTTTAAAAAAACAACTTAATAATTTAAATCATTCATAGGATCATAGTAAATAGCTACAAATCGTACATAGGAAACTCTTGTGTTTCTAGAAGTGAACAGAAAAATATAAAGATAATTACCTGTTGATAAACTGATAAGTATCCCCACCAACAAAGTTGTCAGCGTTCCAACAGTACTGAAGTACAGATATGATAATGAATACCAATTGTCCATCAGTGGAGTCCTGAAAGATACCAAAAATATAATTACAATAATTCACCATGTTCCTGGCAACAAGACGTGTGTGTATCAATGATCCTAAAAGTAAAAATGCAATATTTAACCATTTTTAATGTCATAATCAATGGTGCTGATCTTGAACTATTGAATTAGGAATTTAAAATATGGTTTCACCTTGACCATACACATGAGAAAGGACTTTAAAGTACCATAATTCTTTGGCACAGGAGAAACACAGGGCATGGGGCTGCAATCACCTAGCACACTGTAGCGTGGCATAGGCAGGGTTCTGTGGAGTTCCTGAAAACACAAAGATAATGCATAGCCCCAGTAAATCCTTTTTAATTTTTTATAACTCTTTCCTGGAAGGTAAGAATTGCCAATGCATAATAAAATCAGTATCCTGTGTTATCCTTTTCCCTGTAGACCTGTGACCAATGCAACTGTAACAATTTTCCATGAATACCTTCATACTTTTGTTTTGTAATCTATTAAATCCTAGACCCCTCAAATGCCATTTTAGGAGGATTTATTCTAAAGAGCTAGATTTGTGCTGTTTTTTTATCTTCACTTTAACACAAATAAACTGTTCTCAGACCCCAGCTTGCCTTACTTGCCTCTTAGGTTGGCAAGCTGATATAGTTTGAATAAGTGAACCCTAAGGCTCCTGTGTTGAGGGCTTAGTCTCCATCCCAAACTATTGGCAATGGTAACTCTTAGGAGATAAAACATAGCAGAAAGAAGGTAGGTCATTGCAGGCATCACTCAAAGGGGACATTGAATGCCTAGTCCCTCCTCCTTCTTTCTGCCCCACCTCCAGCTCCATGAGGTGAAACAGCCTTCTCCAACAAATGCTGTTACCATGATCAGCTATGCCATAGAAGCTCAAAAGTATCAGTTTTGGGCCATTATGGCCAGAAATCCCTAAAACCATGAGCCAAAATATCATTTTTCTTGATTAAGTTGGGACTTTGTAACAAAAATCTGACGGTACACATGTACATAATAAAATACTAAGTGACTGTGTTTACTTGTTCAACTCTTCATTGTCCCAATATTGTTCTTATCATAAAGTCAGCCATAAGTGAGGTAGAAAAAACCTGCTGTCCACATAAAGTTTATATCCAGCGAAAGAGAATAAGCAGTTGTTTTAAAAAGTGACAAAAAGTCCTGTAAGAAAAAAAAATGGAGCAATACCATATGACATGAACAGGGTAAAGAGGGAAGGTCTACACTGTGATGCGTGATTGGAGAAGACCTGTGGAAAGATGTGACACCACTCAAGGATGTCCCTTTCAGCTTCAGTAGAGCACGCAATTCAGATCAACTACCCTGCTAAGAACAATGTAGAGAAACATGTCTTTAAGGCACCAGCAAGATGGAAGTACTGAGAATTTCGGAAGCCAAAAATCCCAGGAAGGGAAACATGCCGAGATGAATTAATGAAGTTGAGATAGTGTGGTATTGAGCAAAGACAGAAGACACAGCATAGAACAGTGAATCAGGAAGCAGATCCCCAGGAAGCTGTCATTCGATTTACATTAGTTTGGTCGCCAGCAAATCTTGATGGACAAGGGAGGGGGTGTCTTTTCAAGAAGAGAAATTGATTTATTGAAATTCTCCATGGGAAAAAAATATTCTTGATCACACTATTTACTTAAGCCCCAAATGGATTTCAGTTTTTAAATGTATATAGCTAAGAACAACTTTAATTTAAAAATTAAAGGAATAGCTGGACATGGTTACACACCTTTAATCCCAGCACTCAGGAAGCAGAAGCAGGTGGATCTCTGAATTGAAGACCAGTCTGATCTACATATCAAGTTTCAGGACAGCCATTGAGTAACCAAAAATAGATAGATAGATAGATAGATAGATAGATAGATAGATAGATAGATAGATAGATTAGAAAAATATTTTTGTGACTGCAAAGTAGACAATGATTTCTTCAAAAAGACTATGAAGGATTAATGATACAAGAAATATAAGTCATGATTTCTTACAAAAATAAAATTAGCAAAAAGTAAAAAATTAAACCCATTGATAGAGAAAAAAAATCTTTAAAACATATTTTGAGTCACCAATTCCCAAATAAACAAGAAAGAAAGAGACAGAGAGTCTGCTGAAAATTGAGACAGTTCTAAAGAGCCAGGTGACAAAAGTAGATGCCTGAATGTCCAATAAACAATATTAAAGAGTGGTCAACTTCATGAATCATAAAAGAATTAAAACTGAATTGCTAAGATATACTTAGTCATCAACTATTAAGAAGTTAAAGAATTCAAGTTCAGTCTGGACAGCTTGAAATGCTGTCTAGGCAGCTATAGAATGTCTCACTACAACATCAACTGTGTCACTTGCTATCCTTATGCTGTAGGAATAATATAAAATAGCACAGCAAGAAGGCCAGAGGGTCTACTCAATTCAGGGTTACAAAGAAGCAGTGTCATAAGCAAGATTTAAAAAGAAGAAGGAGGAGGAGGAGGAGGAGGAGGAGGAGGAGGAGGAGAAGGAGGAGAACAAGAGGAAGAAGAAGAACAAGAAGAAGAAGAAGAAAAGAAAACAACAAAACAAAAAAAAAAACAACTGGAGTCTCCTCTTAGTCACCTAAGTTTTAAAGACATAACTTGAAACTGAATACCTTTCCACGTTGTGTATTTGGAAAGCACTAGTAGAAAAGGGCATTTCTGTAGTTGATATCCAGTCCGACATATTGTGTGTGCTGTTACAACCATGGGTTTCAAGAGACAATGGTAAGGTTCTCTCAGGAAGTGGAGGATAAAGCTGGGCTCCAATTCCTACCCATAAAGAAAGGGCAAATCCAGCCAACAGACCAATGAATGCTCCCTGAAAAACAAGAGAGTTTTTAGAAGAAACACATCATTCTCTTTGAGGTAGATTCAACATGAGAAAGTCAGGATCAAAATGGTCAAAGCCAAACTGGCCAGCTCCCTATCTGACTCTCCTGCTTTACAGTAGCTCTGCCTCTTGTCAAGGTTATGATAGACCCCTAGTGTCTCTGCCCAGAGTCCTGGAGACCCATTAACTTCATTCCCTCTTTATCTAACCAATGGTTATGCTACAAATGTCTGGCATTCACTTCCACACATTCTAGGTCTTTCCAGAACTTCATCCTATAATGGAAATGGACTTTCCATTGATTTTCAGAGAAATTGTTTGGATTTCTTTTATTTCAGACACAATTTTGTATCTCCAGACACACACATGTTTAGATATAATAGCAGAGATATCACTTCTTTCCAAGTAATATTCCCAATTATATTCACCTCCACCTGTTCAGGGCTAGAATGATGTACAGAAGCTACATCTTGAAGCACTAGAAGAATAAACTTTGAGATCGTGATACTTAAGATGTAATTTTTTTTCTCTTTGCTGGGCTCTGACTACACATAGTCTTTAAAACTATCAGAGCCTGTTGATCTCCTTCCTTAAAGCCTATTCAATTTTAAGAGAAGCAAGAATTTAAATGTGCAAAAGATGTTGGCCTATTTACACTGTATCTAAATTGTACTGCATGGCTCTGACTATTTCCACTATCTTCCCACCTGCAAGGTCTCGATGCATAGCTCTTCCCTGTACACACTATCAAAGTCAAAATAAACTATTTAACTCACCAAGACAAGTCACTAATGACAGACCTCAAAGCATCCGTGGCTTTAGTGCAGAATAGAAAACTGTAGTTGGAAAGGTGACCTTTAGATATATCCACTAGCTATACTCACAACAGAGTTGGCGAAGGGGACCAAGATGCCCAAAGAAAACAAGCCCAGAAGTGGTCCACCGACCATGCCAAATATGCTGAGTGCTGCCTATAAAATAACAGAAAGTCAACAGTTAGAACCCAAATATAATGTTTCAAGGAATTTCAGCAGGGTCAGTATTCAAGTATTCAGTCATCTTCAGAAAAAAAAAAATCACAAAATTTTATTCATGGTATTCTTGTCATTGGAGGAGATCATCAACACCTGGAAATGTCTGCTTTTCTATTTCAAGTGACTTGTTTCTTTGGTTTTCTCGTTTGTTTGCTTGGGTTTGTTTGTTTGTTTGTTTGTTTGTTCTGAGATAGACTCAATCTCACTCTGTAGTCCTGGCTGTCCTGGAACTCACTTATACAAACAAGGCTGGTCTTGAACTCACAGGGATCCTCCTGCTGCTACCTCCCAAGTGTTTAGATTAAAGGTGTGCACCACCACACTTGACTTGTCTGTCCTTTCAGTTACCCTCAAATAAGCAACAAAGGGCTGGAAAGATGGTTCAGTGGTTGAGAGTGCATATCTTTCTTGTGGAGGAACTGAACTCAGTTCCCAGCACCCACATCAGGTGCCTCACAACTGCCTCAAACTACAGCTCTAAGAGATCGCATCCCTTCCCTAACCCTTCACAGGTACCTACTATGCTCAAATACACACATTCTCCCAGAAACCCACATATATACAACTTAAAAACAATTTTAAAGACAACAAGGGGGCCTTGGAAGATAGCTCAGTCTCTAAAATGCTTGCTTCACATGCACCTAAATTTGATACACATAGTCACAAAAGCTAGATGTGGCAGCTCATGCCTTTAATCCAAGTATTAAGGAGAGAGAGAGAGAGAGAGAAGAGGATTCATGAGGCTTCTGGTCAGCTAATCTATCCGAATTAGTAAATTCCAAGTTCAGTGAGAAATCCTGTCTCAAAATAGAAGGTAGGGAGCATTGAGGAAGACACCCAATGTTGGCTTCTGGTTTACACACACGTATGTATCAGATCCCCTCCTCAACACATGGACACACACACACACACACACACACACAAAACATCACAATGGAAAGAAAACAAAGAGTCATGAAACCATTGGGGTACTGCTATGAATGCATAAATGAAGACACCCGTTCTTAGCTTTTTTCCAATACGTCACAACACTCTTTTATCCTTTGGTGGTTGCTAAATATTCCTCCAAACAAAACGGTGGATAAAAACTGCAAAATGCCCAGATATAATGATAAAATCCATGTGTATTTCTAATCTGATCTGATACGGGTGTAATTAGATTGGAAAAAATGGATTGAAAAAATTTGACCCAGTGGTGTAGAAAAATATTTAAAGTCTATTTGGATGACTGAAACTTTTCTTTGATATGGAGATATGAAATCCAGGAGACTAAAAATCAGTTGGCAATATGAATCATGAGGGAATGCAAATAATGCTCCAAGATACATATGCTCTTAATAACCTAATAACCTCAATAATCTAATGTCTAGTTTTTAAGACTGGGTGCGCTAAAAACAAACAGTTATTCCATGGGTACTGAGCTATAATTTTGTAATTATTATGATGGGGTAACACTCAGGAGTGTGATGATGGAGAGTGATAATGGGGTGCATGTCTCAACAAAGCTACAATGAGACATTTTGAATGTTTACATCCTACAAAATCACTTAAGGAGACATATACTTAACCACATTTGAACACAGTAAAATACACATATGTATTCAAACATATGATGGCCCATAAATCTGTACAGCTTTATAGGTCCATTAAAATGCAAAAAGAATAACTAAGACCATGAAAGAGCAGGGACATAGTAACTTGTCCACCAAGAAGCCAAGCAAGACAGAATGAATGAGTCAGACAGTATATCAATGAGGTGTTAGAAGATATGTACTGGATCCTTCATCCAAATGAATTCTTTCAAACATCTACACTGTGGAGTGAAGAATAAGTGGACTCTGTGAACCAGAACTAGAGTGTGAGAAGGATGTGGGCTCAGGATGTGATGGAGATTTTGTTCTTAGCAGTCACAGGATGTAAGACAGACTTCACTGTGAGGTGTGAAACAATATCACATGGCCATGATGCCATTCAAAACCACATGATCTGGGAGCCAGAATTATAGACATAAGAAAGATGTTGTGTTAGAAAACACCTTACATAGTGATACTGCAGAGTTGGGGGCAGGGATAGGCTTGAAGTTAGGATGGTTCCACCATACAGTCCAGAATTGATTAAGAAAGAGAAGCCAGTCACAATAGGAGTCACAAGCCAGACTGCAGATGATGAGGAAAACATATTCACACACTCGTCCCAGCACAGATCAGTGAGAAGCTGAGACAGTATACTACCACCTATACTGAGGCTTCTCCCTGCTGGGCAGTGTCACAGAAGTAGAAAACCAGCTACCACCAAGGAGCAGAAACAAGGAAGCTACCTCTACCATGATGTCAGCAGAAATCGCTTTACATGTTTGGGGATGTTGAATGTTGAAATTTACCAGCTCCCTCAAAAATTCTCCCCCGGTTCATAAGGGACACACCTTATACATCATCGCAAGCTGGTAGCTCATTTTGGCTGCCCTCTTACAAGACTGATAGCAGGTGAATGTCAGTGTCACTGGACAATTGATCATAAGAAGCTCTATCAAGGGGCCATCCTCAAGCTTTGGACAATTCTATGTTTTTATACCTGCATTTAGTCCAGACTAGCTGTTGAATTCTTTCATAAGGAGAGTTTATTGGGTAAGAGTAAATTTGACTAAGGTTTCTAAAAGTCGCATCTGCTGAGATGGCCTGCTTCCTAGAAATCTATGGAAGAAGGTTCAAATTTCCCATTATCAGGTTTTATCTTAGGACTAAGTGGCTCACAGCAATAATCACTTGAACAGGCCTACGGCTATCATTTATCTTGCAGCCATGATAAAGTTTATACTTGACCTCTTGTGGATCAGTAACTAACAAGTTACCTGAAGTTGAATGTCTGTCAAATGTCAAACAGATTTCTGTTGATGAGTAAAGAACAGTCTTTAGCATTCTCAGAACAATCTGATGGGAATTTAACTGATTCATCATCAGAGAGTCTAGAGTATTCAATGCCCAGCTGAACAATCAGGGAAGATAGTAAAGAGTGGACTTCAGCTATGGATGAAGAGCAGACTCTCTGGTACTGAAGGAAGAGTGGTTCTTATACTTATCAGGACCTACTGTAATGACCAGATGGATTGTGGGAAATCTATGGAAGCATACTCAATGGATGAAATGCTGGCTACTCAGTGGGAGTCAAAATGACCCCTAGTAGAAACATTCAGTGCCTTCAACTCCAAACACCAGGGAGAAGTCTGAGAAAGCGCAATTAGATAAGAACATCAAGTCCTCCAACTTATGGCATATGGGAACAGCACAGGGATATCAAAAGGACTCAAGACTAAGCAGCAAAATCTGGTGGCAGCATGTGTGCTGGAGGTGACATCAAAGATACAAAACTTGAACTCAGACGTCATCTGATCTAGCAAATTTTGGGTCTCGATTGTCTCATACCATACCTTCAGGCAGCACAGAATGTAAAAACAAAGGCTGACATGGTCCAGAAGACTACTGGGAAATATACCAATAAAAGTCTTGGTAGAACAGTCAAGGCTGGTGAGTTACTCTGTGGAGCTCTCCTGAGTGTAGGATAGGAATGTCATTAGTGAATTCATCTCCCTGTATGTGGAAAAGCTGGTATTTAGCTGCCTAAGTTGGTGAATGGATGGGTATGTCTGCCTCAAGGCTTACTGAAGGTGAGCCAGCTTGGATACGCCCTTCAGCATAACTTCCCATGGAGACTGTCTGTCCTTATGGCAGATGGCTAGAATGTGCGTCACTTTGTAGACAGGGGCTATTCAGAGCCTTGGAGAGTGGACTCTGTTGTAAGAACTGTAGCTGCGAGGCAATCCCATGACATCAGTACCATTCTCCTTTTGGAGTCTGCCACCAACTTTTACTGGTGGCCAGATTGGCATTAACAATTTTAGTATTTTGTTTTTTGTTTTTTGTTTTTGTTTTTGGTTTTGGTTTTTTGGTATCAATTGCTACAACAGAAACTCAAAGTGAATAGGTGAAACAGAAACAGACTTTAAAAGAGACATCACGGTGATATGTTCACTATACTACACAAACCTTTTGATCAGAGGGAATTCCAGACTACTGCTTTCCCAATTTTTCATAGAAGTGCATGTCAATGGTCCTGTCAGGAGTCACAGAGCTGGGACAAGCTTATGGGCCCCTAACTCTTCCTTCTGGAGGAGAGGCAGTCATTGTCTCAGTTGTGTACCCACTGAGGAGTCCACCAGCCTTGACACATTGTTCCAGACCCACGACCACACAGGTGACTGTAGTTAAACTCAGTCTCAAAAATATAAATAAATAAATAAATAAATAAATAAATAAATAAATAAATAATAAATAAATAACAGAGAGTGAACATGGGAGGGAAACTTGTAAGGAAGAGGGAACAGTAATAAAGATTTGAGGTTACAATAATAAGAATGAGAATGTCAAAGACTAAACTGAGTAAAAGTTCTTCTGTTGAAATAAAATTTAAAAGAAAACAATATACTTGGTTTAAAAAAAACAGAAAATAATTTTACTCTGTTTATTCTTTATTAATAAATTGAAGTCTTTCTGTAAAATTAAAAAGAAATGAATGTCAAAATGATCTTGCTCACTTGCTTGTGTCATCTAAATTTCACTGTCATAATTGAGGATCTGGGCTGGTCTTAGGACCTAACTTCATCGGGCATAACCTCTTACCTTCTGTTCAATTTGTACCAAAAATGCAAATTAGCTGTGATCCAGTCAGAGCTTCACACCACTGGTGGGGGGAGCATTCCAGTGTCATGAACCAGATACCATCAGGGACATGATCAACTAACTAAAAGAATTTCCATCCAGACATCAAGCTTGGAATTCAAGGCAGTCTTCTTGAACACCTTGAATACCTCCATTCAGACTAGGTCAGTTACCAGCCATTTCTCCTATAGAGGAGTTTGCCTGGTGAGGATAAACATTGTTCTAAGGTTCAGAAGCATTTTCATGTATGCTAAACTGGCTTTGTCTCTTGGAAGCCCTAAGGGCCATGATTGGAATTTCCTAGGGCCAGGCTGCATTACAGTACCAACTGACACACGGGCTCAACCTTGTAAGACCCTTGAGTCAGTCTACAGCTGCCATTAACCTTACAGTCATTCCATGTCACATAGTATATTGCATATCTACATCCAAAGTGACAACAGGCTACTCAGGTGTTGACTAGACTTTAAACTCAAAGTGGTGCCGAAAAGGCAGGGTTCTTCTGACATCATGTCAGAGAAAGCAGCTAAATCAGAAAGTGTGAGGTCCAAAATTTCACCTCATAATAGGAAAAGGTCAGGTTTCAGTCCAATTCACTCTTAAAAGCAAGAACCAAGAAGACCTAAAACATTTCTTACTATTGGATCTCTGTCTCTCATTGAACTTGGAGCTTACCAGACCAACTCAACTAGGTGGGCAGCCAGCAGCCTGGATCTTCCTCCCAGGTCTGGGTTACAGACACCCCTCGCTTTTTTATGTGGTTGCTAGGGACATAAACTCAAGTCCTCATGTGTGCACAGTAAGTATGTTGCCACCTGAACTATTCCCTAGAACCTTTATACAGCAGTACTTTTTGCAAAACAAATATATATATATATATATATTACATTTTTTATTTAGTGTGTGTGAAAGTATACGTGTGTATGTGTGTGTGCTCGTGTGTGTGAAAGTATGTGCATGTGTGTGAAAGTGTGCATCTGAGTCCGTATGTGTGCGTGCATGAGTGTGTATGTGTGTATGTGTGTGCACCCACGCATGTGTACACACACACATGTGTTACAGTGCCTGAGTGGAAATCTGAGGAAAACTTCCTAGAGCCATGCTTCTCCTTCCACCATGTGAAGAAACTAACTCAGTCATCAGGCTTAGCAATCTGAGCCATCCTACTGGCTCCCTTTATATAACATTACTATCATGAAAGAATTATAAGAATGGAAATTCGATTTGAGATTCTTGAGAGGCCAGTGGGGGAAGGAAGGTGAGACTGTGAAGGACAGCAAGAGGAACCCTGGTGGTGATCATATCATTCTGTATGCTCATGGTTTTGACCCAATACCCCAGCTGTGACAGTGTTCTATCAATATGTTACCATCCCGAGATGCTTCTGTAAGGTATCACTACGAAGTAAATGATATATATAGCCACCGAATTGTTTAAATTTTATGTAAGTCTACAATTATCTCAACCTATGTGTTTTCAAATACTGAAAATAAGGGTCTGGAAAGAAGGCTCAGCAGTTAAGAGTACTTACTACCCTTACAGAGGATGTAGTAGCCAACACTCACATCAGATAGCTAACAAAACTGCTTCCTATACCAGCTCCAGAGCTTCTGATGCCCTCTGGCCTCTGTGGGCACCTGCCTGCACACAGTACGCATACAGACAGGCAACATACATACACATACACAAGTAAAAGGAGAAACTATATTTTTAAAAATTTAAAACTAACTTGGTCATCTTTGTTCCTTGATACACCCAAGTGTAGATATATAGAAAATGTGGATGTGGTCATGTGAACATTTAAGCTAATAATTTAACGGTTATGGCATCCATCTTCAGAGTTGGCTCTCACCTGCAACAAGGCTCCCATCAGCGATGCCAAAGCAGCCATTCCAATGCACAAAGCTCCGTACAGCACACCTACAGGACAACACAAAAGGCAGTAAGCAAATATAGACCCAGAGGATTACAGTCCTCAATAAAATGAGCACTGCACCTTTGAGTGGATAATACCTTTGAGGTGAGAACAACACCCCATTAAAGTCAGCAAGACAAGGAAAGAGGCATTTTCCTGAGAGACCAACAGGGTGCAAAGGAAGACAAACAAAGCCCTTATACTTGGCCTGGGATTAGTCACAACAGTAGATTGCATAAGAAAAGAATCCCTGGAATTAACTACAGGGGTTTTAAGACTTAGCAGCATTGTGTTATACATTTAATCCTCCATGAACATTTGTCTATAAAGTGAGGTGTAGGGACGGGATAATAAACCCCAGAATTGGAGCCTTCTGACTTTCCCTGTTTGTTTGTTCTAGGACATGGTAATCCACACCAATGGGAGGCTTGCTTCTCTAGTCCTCCCATAAGCTCCATCAGCATCCCCAAGCCTGGCCTGTTAAACTAGCAAAGAAAGGTCACTTTGATCCATATCACAGTCCACTTCCAGGCTGGCTCTTTTCTCTTAGTTGCTTCACTCAACAACCCCCTGGTTGGTAAATGGTAGAGTTTCTTCTTTTCACATTCACTGCCCTCGATAGTTTCTTAAGTATATGTGTTGCTTTTAAAATGAAGAACTAGTACTCCCATGAGCATTTAATTTTTTTTTTAAAAATCCATTTAAAAAGGAAATAAACTGTTATTGACCAATATAATTTCCAGCACTCAAAATGAAAAGAAAAAAAGAAAAACAACACATGAGAAATTTCTTTTCATGGAATCAGTTCTCTCCTTCTGCTGTTGACACTGACTTCTTTGTCCCAGCAGTCACACTTACGTTAAGAATTATCTAATCCTAACAGAAAGAAAAAAAACCCACCTTTCACTCCCCCCAAAGTGTTCTTGTCATAATGCTGTTTATAGGGCCCAATCTAACTATAAATAGTATTGCATGTGATTTAACTTAATTCTGCTCCATTTGATACAATATGAATGGTCACCATGATGGGTTTTGGTGTCCATAATTAATTCAAAGCCAAGTCAATTGACATGTTATTGTCTATGATGCCCTTTATGACATATGCCTCAGCATTAATGATGGCACAGAACCCTTAAAAATGAATGAAAATTAGGCCATACATAATGTCACACACTGGTCATCTCAACACTCAGAAGAATGAGGCAGGAGGATCATGAGTTCAAAGCCAGGCTGGGCTGCCATAGAAAGACCTTTCTTTAAACCAGAACGATAGTGAGAGTCTTATCACTATTTCTAATTATCATTAAGGACAAACAAACAGATCCTTGAGCACTGCCCTTAGTGGTTGTCTGATGATTAGATTTTTTTTTTTTTATTTGAGACTAACCCAGTCAACTCCTGTCCCTTCTGCCTCAGCCTCCTGAGGTCCAGGGTTATACATGTGCACCACTCCTGTCGTCTCAAATGTTTGAATTGGTGGCTATGTCTTTTTTGCAGATAAAATCAGCCCCACAGCACTGTGAACACATGTACCTGGACAGACATTCACACTAGGAAGTACTTACAATCCCTCAGAAGACAATTTCTACTGTCTGCAAAACAAAGCCAACACTAGTCTCAAATGGAATCGTGAGGAAGGAAACTTACTCATTCCTTGGGAAATCCAGGACAGAGACTTCTCTGAGAGAGACTTGAAGCGAGGTTTGATAAGATCTTCCACAGTGACTGCGGCCAAGGCATTGATGCTGGAGGACACTGTGCTATAAGAGAGGACAAAACTGTCATTCATGGTGTTAATTTTAATGATACTTTTAGCAGGAATGAAAATGAAAGCACACTGACACTTGTAAAGCAGAAGCAGATGGGACTGGAGAGATGGCTTAGTGTTTAAGAGTACTAGCTCCTCTTCCAAAGGATCTGGGTTTGATCCCCAGCACCTGCAGTAGCTCACAACCATTTGTAATTTGAGTCTAAGGAGATCTGATGCCCTCTCCTGAATACTGAGGATGCTACATGCATGCGGCACACACATCGCCATGTAGGCAAAATATCCACACAAAATAATAGGATAATGTAAATAGATCCATGTTCTTTCTTTTTTAATGATCATAGTACCCTCTTTCTTGAAGCTATTATCTTTCATGAATAAGTCAGGCAGCACACATAGACTTGACAGCAAAAGACAAAGAATGTGTTAGCTTCTATTTTCCAGGTGACCTTCCATATCTTTAAAATGAATTTGAACATATTCCTCAAATTGTCACATAACAACTTTAAGATATTGTTTCTGTGTATATAAAAATATCTACTGTTAAGTCCTCAGTAGCATATACCATGTATCACAATATTAATATTCTATACCCTTGTTAGCATATACTGTACACCTAGTAATAACAATTCCCTACATCAAACATATGAAGAAACTACAACAAAGAAGTTCAATAGCAAGGTGCAAGATTCTTTAGAAGAGGTACAGTATTCAACTTCCAATTGGGAGAGTTGAGTCTGTTTGCAGATGACCATGATCCAGCCTCAGACACTTTGCATTCATGGTTAATACCTGGCAAACATTAAAGCTACCATCAGTGGTCATCACCACTGTGCCTGTATTGGTTATGCCATAGTATGTTGTAAAGTAGATGCCTAGTCAAGTGTAGCCTCTGATGACAGCAGAAAGATTCCAAAGGTAGCTGACCAACAGAAGGGTACATGGAAGAGTTTGCCTATTTTAGGCCATTTGTCTTGAGCATGTTTCCAGGTTATAATGAATGGATTAATACCTTGGTGGCGTATGCTATAATGGTGCTATAGAAGAACAGTAGATTGTAGAAGGCAGAACCTGATTGGATAAAGTGGGTCACTGGGGGTGTATCACTGGGGGTTCTATCTTGCTCTGGCCTCTTTCATGAAAAAGATCTTCCACTGCCTGCTCCCACTACCAGAATGTTTTGTCAAGATACCTAGAGCCAGGTAAACATGGATTAAACCCTCTGAAGCCAATATCTAAATTAAGTAGTCCCCTTCCTACAGGTCCTTTTCTCATGCATTGGTTTAAATAGCAGTAAAACAAATGTGAAGTCCTTACAGAAATGGCACCATCATAATATTAGGTTTATACCTTAATGTCCCACTGTAAGCACAGGCCACAAAAAGTCCAGGAACACCAGGATAATTTTTCAAAATATCCAGCACCAAATAAGGCATAAGCTGAAAAATTCCAAAATTCATACCCAAGTGTTAGTTGCTATTAAACAAAATCAAAACATAGTTAATTTTATATTCTCACTAAAAGAAGGGGAGATATTCTATGCAACTCCAAATACATAAAATGAAATTAACATATATTCATGACTTCTCAAAGAATCAATAATAATACACTGCCTCAGAGTCTAATTATGAAAAGTAAAAATTAGACTTTAAAGCATATTCCAAAGCATCTGGCCTATCGTAAGAACCTGATGGACTCTCACAGTAACTCTATTTAGTACTAATGTGACCTTGTGCCAATCAAAAACCCTCACTGAGCCCTGGCCTAATGGCATGCTGCTTTAATCCCAGCACTTTGGAGGCAGAGGCAGGTGGATCTCTGTGAGATTGAGATCACCCTGGTCTACATAGGGAGTTCCAGGACAGCCAGCTCTACATAGTGAGATCCTGTCTAGGAAAAACAAAAACAAAACAACAATAAACAAACAAACACATCACTGGGATATCATTAAGTATCCATAAAATCAGCACTACAGAATTGTGGAGCCTAAATCAAGCATGTTAAGACTCTCGACACAGAATCTCACTGTACATAGTCAGGATGCAAACTCTGTTCATCTCTCAGTCTGTTTCTGCATTTAAAACTGGAAGCTGAGGACTTATAAGATCACTCCAAGTTAGGAGCATTGGTTGTTCCTGCAGATGTCCCAGATTCTGTTCCCAGCACCCACGTGGCAGATTACAACCATCAGTAACTCTAGGTCTAGACAATGTGCCTCCCTCTTCTGACCTCTGGGAGCACCAAGCAAGAATGTGGTACACAGACATACACGCAGGCAAAACACTCACAAATGTAAAATAAAATAGGTTAAAAATGTAAAATTTTAAAGTCAATGAAAACTGGAAGATTATTTATAAGTGCTTTGATGATTTCCACAGATGTCAATGACACCTTGCTTTATGCATAGTTTCTATTAACCCAGTTAGCTATGTTTACTTCCAACCCTGAGTTCTTCTGATCCAAAATCTGGCTTGAAAATTTTCCCAGTCCTTTAATAGTTTAGTTTTAGATACAAAAACCTTCATACTGGCTCTATCTTCTACAAGTGTTTTGTCAAGTGATTTATAGACCCGAAAAGTGACTAGTTGCGTTGTGCCCACTTGCTGGGTCTCTACAAGAATGAAAATGCCCCTTCCTAACGCCACACAGGCTTTGTAATATCATCAGTGCACATGTAAGAAATATGTGATTCCAAACCTGGTCAAGTTCCGACACTTTCTTAGCTGTCCAGGGATCACAGTCATGGTATCTGGAGTACAGGGCGAGCCCACAGAACACGGAGCAGGTGAGGATCACCCAGAGGCCCACAAGGTTGACATAGAGAGACCTAAAGGAGAGGATATCAGCAAATAACAGCTGTAATTTCTATCCCAAAGACCAAGGAAACTGTTACAAGAACAAGAGACCATGTCATGATTATATTTTAATAAATAAATGCACATAATATTTTGATTATCAAAAATGATTTTTATTCTACCTAAATTGTCTTCTTTGATATCAATCAACAATGTATCTATAAATCTTTCTGGTAGATGCTGTTTCTCAGTGAATATGCCTTCCTACTTGAAATCCACAGTCATCCATGGCTTTGCAATATTAGCGATTATAATGCACTGAGTACTCTAACCATAAAATGAGGATTTTAATAGGTACTAGAGGAGTAACTTACTCATTTTACTTTAAAAAGTACTTTAACTATAAGCACTTAACATGATCAGTGTGTATGTGTGTGTGTGTGTGAGTGTGTGTGTGTGCGTGCGTGTGCGTGTGTGTGTGTGTGTGTGTGTGTGTGTGTGTGTATGAATTCACTAAAGTTCTTCCAACATAGTTTGCAAGATCACCCATGGTGAAGGATGAGAAACCTGTATTTCCTGACCAAGGTTTCTCCTCATACCCTCCTCTCCCTCACCCATTCTCTATGCTCACATGCCATTAGTTAAAGCATAAAAGGAAATGAATGATTACATGTGTATTCCCCACACAGAATTCTACCAAACTTCCCATGTGGTAATAGTATTTCTTGTTCTCCTTTACAAGTTTAGATCTGAAGCTCACTGAAACTAAGCAACTTGTACAATGGCATCTAAGAAGCAAGTTGGAGGGCATTATAACCTGTGATTGAGGCTGACAGTACAATGCATGCTACTACATCTACTCTCCAATAAACACTCTGCTATATTGTTTTGAGAAGCTTACATTTCTCTACAGTGTCATTTCACTGTTCCAAGACTGCATACACTTTTCTAATCTGATATTGTTTCCTCATCATAAAAGCTATATTCAAAGTTGTTTTATGGGGCTCAAAGCAATTTAGTGAATCATTCTTCCATTGAGCTCTCATTTATAATTTTCTAACTTCAGACAGTTCTTGAAACATTTATGAACTTGATGAGGGTGACTTACTTAATAATTTATGGAAATATTTTTAGATATTTGATTAAAAACATCTAGTACCACTTTGGGCTCTGTTACTGAACCACCCACCAGCCAAAGTTGGTCCTTTGTTGATCATTTATATTTGGAGTTTCACGATACAAAGATTTAAAGTTGAATTAAAGTTGACTTATAGAAACATTCTCATAAGAACAATGGTAGTTATTAATGATTCATATACCACAGTTTGGCTTACAGTTTTGCATGGAGTCTGTTTTTACAGGAAATATATCTCTGTACTTGGGACTGGTTGACACCATAGATGGAGGTCCATGTAAAAGTCCCTCCAATGATAATTGTCCAGAACGTGTGTCTTTGCAAAGGGTTGGGATTAAAACTGAATGAAAAGAAAAGGGAATCAAATGCAAATTGTTCACAAGAGACTGACAAAAGCTCTAGAACACTCAAGCAATACAAATTCATAGACATACAAAAAAATGTACAAACTTATAATGGCAAAACACAAATATTTCTAATTTAAATTCATTCAATTAAGTAAACAATGACATTTCCAGATATTAGGAGATTCTAGATGAAATTAGAAGAAAAATACTTGTTCTTATCACTTGTTCTCCCATAGTCTTAGGAAACCATTATTAGGCAAATTTGCTATGTTGAGGAGTGGGGAGGAGGATTCAAAGTTTATGATGTAAATAAATACCATTTCAAAGTAAATACAACTTATCATGTTGTGTGAACACAATTTCTAATCTAGCACATGTCTAAGCAAAATTAAGCTTAAGAGGTCAATGCACTCTAAAGATATATACTTGTTAAAATTACCGAATTAAGCTTTCTTGGAGTTCTATGTATATAAGTTAAATGCTAACCATTTAAAACCACTTCAAACTGGCACACAAGCTCAAAATACTATCAGAAAAAGTTCTACTTCCATTTGAAATATCTCTCAACTCTTTTCAATGTGCTCTTTTGGGGAGGGACCTTCACCTAAATACAACCTTGAAAACTATAAAATTGAGAGCCTCTATCCCACAGCCTGGAATCTTACATCAAATTCCAAGATACTTGGTGCTCCTACTTTCTCCTATGGAGAGTTATCTACCACATTAACCAAGAGAAACCAAGAGCCAAAAGGATTCAGTAAGCTATCTGAAGAGACGAAGATAGGATAGCAAAACACAATTCAGAGATTTTAGTTCTAATTTTCAAATTTTGGTAATTGAAATTATAAAATCACAAAAAATATAATTATGAACACTGCTGGACATTACACGATGCGAATTTTGCATAATTCATCAATTTTTGTGAATAAAACCATTTCTTACAAAGAAAACAAGAATGCACTCAATTAGCCAGAAGGTAAACAGCAACTTACTTCCAGAAGTTTAATCTTCCACCATTAGAAGCATCACTTAAAATATTATTGATGCCACCTTGAGTTATTGAAGCCTGTATAATCACAGATGCAAATCCAGCCACCATGATCCCAACTTGAAAAACATCTGTCCAGACAACTGCTTTAAGACCACCCTTTGAGGAGAAAGTGTGTCAGGATTAATACTTCTATGGGATCTGATGATATATCTGTCCAAATATAAATACACCATACAATAGACAAAAATAATAAAACATGGAGTTTGGTCAAGAAGTTCCCTCAAAGGAGATGGTCATGTTCAAAGAATCTTTTGAGAGAAGAAGATATTTAACCCATTCCTCAAGCATAGGCAGAAGCAAAGATGGGAGGTCCTCCCAAGCCAGACAACACCCAGTGAAAATGCAGAAGAGGATAAAACTCTATGTGGTGTGTTGAATGTGGCCAGACATATACTTTGGCCAGGAGGGTATGGGCTGAGGAGTGCTGGGAAGATTCAGAGTTAAATTATAGACATCATTGTGTTGGCTAATAGTGTGTACCCAAATAACTATATCACTTGTTAAATATTAAAATTTCTACAAACTAGCCACTGCCACAAGTATTTCTCTTCAGGCTCTATGACCTGGGTTTAAACGGGCTCTGAAAGAATATTGTTTTCTAGAAGATCAAGCAATTAAAAGACTAATATACAGACTATCAAAGACTGTGTAAATTTGCATTGCTGCAAAGACCCTGTATCCACAACCAAGCAGCATCATGTCTTGATGTCTGTTACATAGTTTGTCACCTGTGTCTAAAGTTTAGAGACCAGACTCTGTGCTGAGGCATTATACAAACACATCTACAAGATTTTGAGACTATAATAATGAATCAACAGATAAAAACAGAAGACCTGTGCAGTGGTTCAGATGAAAGGAAAATTTCATTTACAATCCATATCTAAGAACCAAACGTTCCTTACAAAAATGTTGTACTGTGAGAAGCCCAGAGAGAAGGAATAAATTTGAGTAGTCATGCTGCGGCCCATGACTACTTGAAACTCCAGTTTTGCAAAGCAGATAGAGTAGAAGGGAAAGGACACTCTCCACATACCAGTGTGCAGTAGAATGTGCAGACCACCCCTGTGGCCACCACTGCTCCCCACAGATCAAATCCTGTAACTATAGAAGAAAAGAGAACATGTATTCAACTGTGAACTGTGGATAACAAAAGCACTTCTCAAGAATTATCAGGGAGACACCTAGCTTCACAGATGCACTTGCTGAAGACTAGAATCACATCTCATCAATGCCTCTAAGACAAATGGAGTAAAAAATCACATTTGGTAAGCTCAACACACATGCTGCTTGTTGATATTCACTGATATCATATATAGATCAAACACTGCTTAATGGAATTCATAGTAAAGGATTTATATTGTAACTAAACTAAGAGACTGCTGGATTCTGTAATGTAGTTGATCAGACTGACTGGGATCAAAGGAGATTTCCCACTCTTTTCCATTGGTTCATATAAATATGCTGTTTCACCAGACCTTGAAATGTGTTTTTAACATAAAACTTAAGGTACAAAAGTCTATCATCTGCTACAAGGTTTCTAGGAAGTGGAGGAATATATGTTTTAATAGAATATATGTTTTAAAAGCCAACAGAAAAAGATATTTACTTATAATATATAAAGGATAAATGGAACAAAAAAAGATGGAGCTATGTTAGACTTCTTCAAATGTATTTCTATTTATAGATCTGACTTTGGAGCCATTATATATTCTACACAGTTGGTAAGGGTAAAGTTAAGGACTTCATGAAATTAAGAAGTAAACACTGAGCAATACCCTTAGACATGCAATTTATTCTTTCAAAACTAAGTAAAGCAGTGTAACAGACACCTGTCCTGCAGTTCCTTTACAAGTTATTTTTCAGAGTAACCAAAAAGTCAACCAAATAAAGCATGCCTTCAGGTATGTTCTATCTAATCAATGAAAACGGAATTATAAAATAAGAATATAATGTGCAATAGGTCTAATAACCAATAAACCCCAAACTTTTAACTATTACCTTAAAAAAAAGTTCCAAAATTTGACCTGCATTTGGAAAATTATGAACTCTCTAAGTACTGTTTATTAAAAACATTGAAGATACAAAAAATACTTAATGGTCCAATATGTATACAAAATCATCTATTGTTCAGAAGATACTGTGCCTACTCTCCTGGGTACAGCAAACAAATAGTTGGTATTCTAGTCATCCAAACACAATCTCTATGGCTCCAATTGCCTAGACGCTGGCTCCAGACTTTTCCAGAGAAAGATGACAAAATCTTTGATTTCATCAGAGGTTAAACTCCATGCTTAGATTATTCCAAGAACTGTGTTTCAAAAGCCTGACATGACACCTTTAATTACAGTTAAAGGCAATAGATGACATATCAGGTTTTATAGCTCATTTCTTAGCTATGAAGTAAGCCATGTCTGCTGGTGGTGATGTTGACATGGGTCTTGCCTCACATGCAGATGGCAAGAGTACACTTCAGTACATTCTCTGTAATGGTACTGTCACATGTCACAGACTCAGATAACAGTTACTATCGCTCCTGTCATAAAATCAGGAAGATGGAGTGTGGAGTTAGTAGGTTCCCCCACATTACACTTACTTCAGGAATTGTACCACCTTTTAACCATCACAAATACCACTTACTTGGTTTACAAGGAGTTTTAGAGATAAACTCACTTCTAACCGATAAGAAGTCAAAGGGCACAGAGTTTTCCCATAGTTCTTTTCGAAGCTATGGCTAACCAAAGCTGCTTTGATAAGCAGTTCTCACTGCTTTTATACAAATCTAAAGTGATGGTTTATTGATTGACACTTTCATGGGTCTTTATGAACACAGCAGTCACTAGGAACAACCTCATATGTCAAATCATGCAGCTACTGTCTTTTTCACTGTGGACTCTAGTAGAAGTCCAGGAAGAAAGGCCAGATTTCATTATGAATCTGAGCAGAAAATAGAAGCCTCTTAGGGACTGTGCTGGTTATGTTTTTGTAAACTTGACAACTGGGAAGTTAGAATCTTCTGGGAAGTGGAAATCTCAGTTGAGAAAATGTCTCTATCAGATTAGCCTTATAAGGACATTTCTTCATTAATGGTTGATATGGGGAGCCCAGCCCATAGAGGGTGGCCCTGGGTTGCATAAAAATAAGATCATCAAGATGAAACTGAGAAGCATCTGCATAGTGAAAGACACCATCATTCTGACAAGCTGGCAGCCTACAGAACAGAAAAATATTCCTATCAACTATACATCTGATAGAGGGTCAATGTCCAAAATATGTAAAGAACTCAAAAAAACTAGACATCAAGAAAACAATTCAATTTAAAAATGGAATACAGATCTAAACAAATAACTCTCAATAAGGGAATCTCAAATGGCTGGGAAACAACCAAAAAGAAATGTTCAACATCCTCAGCCATCAGAAATATGCAAGCCAAAACTACTTTGAGATTTCATCTTAACACCTGTCAGAATGGCTAAGATAAATAAATAAAGTGAGTGACAGCCCACGCTGATGAGGGTGTGGAGCAAGGTGCACACTCATCCATTGCAGGTGGGTGTGTAAAGTTGTACAGCCACTATGGAAATCAGTGTGGAAATCCCTCAGGAAGATGGGAATGGGTCTATCTCAAGATCTAGCTATACCATTCTTGGGCATGTATCCAAAGGATGTGTCAGTCTATCACAGAGATGCTTATTAAATCATGTTCCTTGTTGCTCTAATAGCCAGGAAGTGAAAACAATCTAGATATTCTTCAACAGAAGAATGGATAAAGAAAAATGTGGTATATTTTCACAATGGAGTATTACTTGGCTGTTTAAAAAAAAAATAACAACATGAAATTTCCAGGCAAATAGATGGAACTAGAAAAAAAATCATCTTGAGTAAGGTATCCCAGCTATAGAAAGATAAATATGGTATGCATTTGTTTACATGTGGATACTGGCAATGATGACCAGGCTATAATCTGTAGAAATGCAGAGGGAGAATGTAGAGTGCACAGTTAGATCTCTTTAGGAAAGAGAAGTAGAATAGACAGTTATAAATTGGGAGTGTTGGAATGGAATTATCAAATGGAGAAGAAAAGGGGAGAGCAGACTGAGGGAAGGAATACAGGGAGAGACAGCTAAAATTAAGGGGCATTTGAGGGTAATATAAAAACCTAGTGTGTGTGTGTGTGTGTGTGTGTGTGTAATATATATATATATATATATATATATATATATATATATATATGAAGGTGATTGAAAAGAAATCAGCAAATTATGAGGAAATAAGAGAGAGTCCCAAATGAACATCTCTTGTCACCAAACAAAGCTTCCAGTACAGGATTGAGTTATACTTAATTGAGTTGTTGGCCATAGAGGTCCCATGGGAATCCCCAAATAACTTAGGTTTTTGCCAAGACAATGGGTTGCTCTCTACAAACTGAAAGCAAGGCCCTATTGCTGAAGACAACCACCATACAACTCATTGAACATGGAGGGGTCTAGCTGGTGCCTACACACACCCTACACACATTCTGGCATCTTTGGCACAGGCACATACTCTGCATGCTATCATCATAGAAACATAAACATCAAGCCAGTTACAAACCCTCTTATCTACAACAGTGTCCTATCTGCCAAATATGCTAGAACAATGGTGTCACAGAACTTGAATGACTAGCCAACCAATATCTGACTTGATTTAAGGACCACTCCATGAGATGGAACTGAAACCTAACATTGCTCAGGTGACCGGGAACCAGAGACTGGTTATCCCAGGGACCTAGGGTAAAATCAAATATTACTAATCTTAAAAAGAAAGTAATGATAAGGTTACTGCTAATGATATTCTGTCATATCTATATCAGTGCCTTCTTCAGCCAGCATCAGAGAAACTTCCTCCTGCAGCAGATAGGAGCAAATGTAGAGACCCACAGCCTGACATTTATGCAGAGAGTGAGAGACCTTGAAACACTTAGCCCTAGATGGAATAGCTCCATCAAATCCTTCCCCTCAGACTCGGGGAACCCTATGGAAGAGGAGGCAGAAAGAGTGTAAGAGCCAGAGGGGATGGAGGACACCAACAAAACAAGGCCTTCCAAATCATCATGAGCAAAACTCATGTGAACGCAAAGAGCCTGGAAACACCATGCACAGACGCCTACACAGGTTTCTACTAGTCCTCTGTGTATACAGTATGGCTTCCAGGTTAATGTTTTTCTGGGATTCCCGAGTGTCTCTGATTTTTGTGCCTTCCCTTAGCCTCTTTTCTTCTGATGGTTTGTCTTATCCAACTTCTATCTGATAAGTTTTTGTTTATGTTACTATAGTTTATTTTGTTATACTTTATTGTTGTCTCTTATAAGTCTGTCTATTTTCTAATAAGAGACAGAAAGAGAGGAACTGAGTAAGAGGGGAGGGAGGGAGGAACTAGGAGGAGTAAACGGAAGGGAAACCGTAATCAGGACAAACTATTTTAAAAGAATAAATAGAATCTATTTTAAACAAAGAATAAATAAATAAATAAAGAATAAAAAGAATCTATTTTAAACAAAAGAGAAGAAAGACCATGTCAGTGGTTGCCTAGAGCCAGGAGAGGATTAATTCTACAGAAGCATGAGAGTAAACATTGGTGTGATATCTTAATTGTGAGTATTGGTTAGAGGCGTGTTAGTATATGTCCATTTTCCTTGAGCTTGGTATTGAAGTTGGCACATTTGATTGCATAAAAATTAATCCACAATAAGGTAAAATTAAAATTTTAAAAATAGGTTTTTCATAAGAGAAGAAAAAACTGAATATGCCATGGGCAGCAAACCAGTAAACAGCACCCTTCCATAGCCTCAGCTTCACTTCCTGCCTCCAGGTTCCTGCCTTGGGTTCCTGCCTTGACTTCCCTTCTTAATGGGCTGTAAGCTATAACCTGAAAGAAACGCTTATCTCCTCAAGTTGTTTTTGGTCATGGTATTTACGGAAGCAATGGAAAGCAACTCAATGCAGGGATGGACTTCAGGTAACAGACAAATGGAGGGAATAGTCATGTAGGCTACAGCAGGGGAGAAGAAACTAAGAATGGCTGGCAGATATACAATATTGAAGCAACCAACCTTACCCCAGCAAGGTCTAGGTCTGTCCTATTAGATCACAGACACTTTGGAACTATCTGATCAAAGCTCAGAGAAGCCAGTATAGACTAACTAAGCCCACCCCACTACCTCATAAAGACCACTAGGAGTCTTTTTCCATCTGTCTATCTCCTCAAGGAAAGAGAATAAAGCATAGCAAAAATGAACCCTAGAGCCACTGGAGCGACACGATTGCCCCTTTAAGCGTACCTTGATTCAAAGCCAGAGCAGGGGCATAAATCACAATCCCAGTGTACAGAATCTATCAGAGAGAGAAGAAAAACAATGAACAACATGAAGTATAAAATTAATGAATCCCATGCATGAATTATAAAATCAGTCATGAATTGACGCATTTCAATATATTTAATGTGTTATTATACCTTGAAAATATTTATATAAAATCGTTATTTTTTTTCTGTCTATAGTGGGTCTAAAACATTACAAAACTCTTTTGTTTTTCCCATTTCCCTTCTCCCTCTTGCTCCGACCCCACTCGCTTTGGCCCAAAGTACACTGTAGCTTTCTTCAGACACCCATATGAGGGTATCAGATCTCATTATGGATGGTTGTGAGCCACCATGTGGTTGCTGGGATTTGAACTCATGACCTCCTGGAGAGCAGTAGGTGCTCTTAATTTCTGAGTCATCTCACCAGCCCCACAAAAATCTTTTATGAAGACTTTTTGAAAAAGTGGGATGATTTAGTACCAAAATATGTTCATTGATCCACCAACTCAAGTTTAAACTCAATTTTCATAGATTTAAAATACAGAAACACAAAGAAACAATAATTGGTTGGTCTCACAATTATATACCTTCAAATATCTCTAGTCGCCATTTTCTTTTTCACGGCTGTGGGTGGAATCCAAGGCCTTATACAAACACCATAAGCGTCTACAGCTAAGTTACAAACTAACCATTCAAAGGATTTTTTTCAAAGTAAAAGTTTTTTGAAAACTAGTTTTTAAACTCATTAGGCAAAAGTATAAATCTGTTTAGAGGCCAGTCTGGTCTACAAAGCAAATGCAGGGCAGCTACCAGGGCTCTGTTACACAAAGAAACCCTGTCTTGAAAAACAAAAACACATACAAAAACCAAAAGTGTAAATTTGCATTAAAAATTATGAAACCTTTCAAGGATTATAATCCATCATTTTATATAATCACTCACTACTCACATGTTCAATAAATATTTATTGGCCTTGAGGACAATTGTTAAGAGAAAATATCTGTTTCTCAAAATATCGTTTTCATTGCATTTCACCCTTCAAAGACATTCTATAGTGGGTAGTTCCAGGTAACATTATAAAATGTTATAAACATTGTAAAATTATATGCTAATCGAATGCTTAATTATCCTACATGAAACCAAGTCCTTCGAATAGGAAGGGTTAATGTTCTCCTCTTTTGAAAAGAAATGAGCTACTTTCCATGGCCATTATTCTGTCCCTGTTGAAGATCTGAAAGATGACACACTGACTTCATAACAACTGTTCCCATTTCTTGCTCATGGAGGCATCTTTAGCAGGAACAGGGACTACATACTAGCAACTAGCCTTAGATTATCAGAGTCTCCACCCGACTTTTCACATCGCAGGTGCTAAGACCCGACGACATGTACAAAGACATGGTGGGAAAAGACGCTCTGTCTCACATCTCTCTAGAGCAAATGCTTCAATGACTTTTGACTGAAGACCTGCAAACTGTCTACCTCCCTTACCAAATCCAGACCTAAAATGCTCAGCTGTGGCAGGAGAGAGCTAAATGCTGTGATAAGGATCATGGAAACCCTCCAGCAGCCTCCTAAGGAACAAGAGGCGTCGGCGTCGAGCCGTGACTCATACCTTTACTTGGCAAACCTTTGCTTTGCATTCATGTTCATCATCAATGTGTCTATCTACATTTGCATATTCTTGAATGACTGGATTGTGTGTTTGTCTTTGAGATTTCTCCTAAAGCTCAGGATTCTCCTTTACACTAAGCGCACTACTCCAATTGGAGCAAGCTCAAGTTTGTAAAGAATGCTGATTCATTTTTAAAGTATGCTTTCACACAAAATTCTTCCCAAAAGTCTTCCCGTCAGGCTTGTATCTATTACATAGTCAGTTGCAGAAAGCCTGAGAAATCTACACCTTGTTTCCCTTGTATGAGAATCCCTCCTGTCAGCCAGTGTATCTCCCTCAAATATTTCTGTCATTTAAATAATGTGCTCACTGTCATCTTGGCCGAGGTGGAGAAGGTTACAAACGGTATTTTCCTAAAGCTCTATGTCTATTGTTTGATACAGTATTTAAATTCACTTAAACCAGGACTGAGATCAAGATCTAATGTGAATTTTTAAAAAAAAAAGTTATTGAAAAAAAATTGTTCTGCTACAGCTTCAGGTCAAAGTCACTTCACTCAATAAACAGCAATGACTATAAAAAAAGTTCACTTACACCATTGTTTGTCAAGAACCTAACATCTCCACTGAAACAGTTTAAAGATCTTTAGGTTTCATTCTCCGTGCGAGCGTGTTTTTGTTTTGCTTTGTTTTGTTTTGTTTTCATTTCCTTGTAATGTTATCATCTCCTCTTTATTTTCCATGTATTTCCCAAACAAGGCTCGCCCAAAGACAAAAACATTTTCGATAGCAAAATAAATTAATGGAGAGGTACCTACTGTTTGAATGATGAAGAGGGCTGTTCCACAGAGACGAATAAATCGATTAAATCGAAGTTCCAAATACTGTTGAAAAAAAAAAAAACAGAGAGAGAGGAGAGAAAAGAGTGACGTCACTCTTCTAAATACATTTTAAATCGCCTGAGAAATGAAGGGTGAGACATTTAAATGAACTCCGTAACTTATTTGCATTCTGTGTTTTTACTTTACTAAAATGATTTTACTTACATATGGCAAAACTGATGCTTTAGACTACCACTCAATGACTTTTAATACGCACAAGATTTCTGTAATCCTGTCTCCCAATCGGCGCATGAAAACCCCTTTGTGCTGCCCCTCTCAATCACCAGTCTATTGTTTCTTCTTTCCTCTTAGTAACCACTCTCCTTTTTTTTTTATTCGACTAAGAGAAATCAGCCTCTTTCTATTTCAGAGTGGAAATCTGCATCAACTACATCCCTGACTCTTCCGAGCATGGGGAAATCACGTGGTGCCTGGACAGCCAATCACCTTCTCTTCCGGATGGAAACTGCTAAACTGGGAAAGGACTAGATTGGCACAGAGCGATCCTGACAAGAACTGAAGAAGCTGTTGATGCTTTTTTGTCTTTTCCAGGAGCTGTTTACTCTCTCTCTCTCTCTCTCTCTCTCTCTCTCTCTCTCTCTCTCTCTCTCTCTCTCTCTCTCTCTCTCTGTGTGTGTACATATTTGTGTATGTGTGCATGTGTGTATAATGTATAAATGTATGTATGTGTGTATATATGTATAAATATATGTGTGCATGTATGTGTAAGTACGTGTCTGCATTGTGAGAGCATATATATATATATATATATATATGTAAGTGTATGTGTGTAAGTATATGTCTGTGACTGTGTGTGTATAAGCATGTGTATGTCTGAGTGTATGTATGTGTGTGTGAGTATGTATATAGGTTAACTTACATCATTGAGGTCAAGTTTTCAGTGTTGCTCTGTCTCATTTTGTTCTGTCTCTAAGACAGGGTCTGCCTGTAAAGACCAGGTAGGTCTTGCACTTTTGATCCTCTGCACTTTCTTTCCAAGTGAATTACATGTATATGCCACCATTTCTGGCTACCCAGGTCAGTTTGTTGGTTTGGGGTTTGCTTTCGTTGTGTGTAGCCCAGACTGGCCTCAATTTCTCATCCTTCTGCCTCTGTCTCTTGAGTGTCAGGTTATCTTGTTTAGAGCCAAGACCCCGCCAATCTTTACAACTCTCCTTGAAATCTACTATAGCTTACAATATGGTCTGTTTATTTCCTGCGCTGTTTAATATATAATAATATATTGCAGTTAGAATCAGAATCTCTGAGCTGAAGGCCAAGATATTTAACTTGAGTCTTATTAGTACATTTACAAAGAAGTAAGTCAATGGCTAGGAGTCTCGGTGAATAAAGGAAGAGACAGAATCAAAAGGAGGAGAAGCAGGAGGAGGAGGAGAAATTGGCGTTAGCTAGTCATCAAATGGAAAGACATATGGGTATGTTTGCTGCATAGTCACAACTACCACATCTGGCATACTTGGTCACTCTGAAGCAGGCACTATGTTAGAGATGAGGATACTGGTACTCAGGAGACCAAGACTGGAATCTGTTTTCAGGGATGTGATACACAAACTTACAAACTTTGTTGCATAGAATCTGTGCCTATAACCACACTAATAAAAAGAAAATAATCTGATCATGAGTTTAAGACTCAACAAGTACATAGCGCCACAGACAAATAAGACCTTCATTTGTCACTGACAGGTGACAAATTTCCAACACAGTTCTGCAGCAGAATTGCAGCCCCTGAGCAGTCCCAAGCCTGACTCATGAGCTTGAGGCTACCACTCTCTCTATTTCAGCTTCCTTGTGTTTAAAATGAGGATACCAGGAGCAATTCTTTCTCTTTGATTTTGCAAGGGGAGGTGTCCAATATTATAAATAGATAAGAAGATGTAAACTTTTCAAAGCTTAGATGCTAAGATTAGTGGAATCGAAGGCCAAGGACACTGTGAATCACGTATATCAAAATCATGTAAGGCTACTTTGGAAAGTGGAGATATTTCTGAAAACTGGAAGCAGTGGCATCATTTCTGAAGAATTCTCTTATGTAAATCTGCACTGCATATGAGTGAAGATGAATAGATACAGAAGTCTTTTGTAGCTCTGGCTATCCTGTTATCTGGCTATCTTTAGCCCAGGGTAGCATGAAACTCAGAGATCCACCTGTGTCTGCTTTACAAGTGCTTGGATTAAAGGCACAGCCAGCTAGTTTTTTTGCCTTTTCTAGATCTATGTGTCCAGCTGCAGGGGACTATACAAAGCTTAAGAGACCATTGTAGTAAAAAGAAGATATAACAAATTAAGCCAAATAACTTGAAATTTTTCACATATAGTAGTGTTCCAAAGATCAACTGGATAACATGTTTATTCTCATACAAAGTCAACTGAAGACAGAAACAGGAAGCCAAAGGTCCTTTACTAGACTTCAGAGGAAATATGTAAGAACCTAAGCAGGAACCCTGGTCCCGTAGGCTTAGAGAACAGATCTAGAGTTTACAAGCAAAACTACAGAATAATAGATATCTACAGTGAACAGAGATCTTTCCTAGTCCTTGGAATTTAGATTAACTTAGAAATGTGAGGGTTTCAATTGATATAGACAATAAATTAACTAAAGTAGAGCCTGGGAGACCCTGAAGAAATTATTAATTACACTGGATTCCTACAATAGACTTTCTGCCAATCTGTGAGTCTGGACATTCTTAAATGCCTATCATCTATATTTTGACATTAGTGGTAGAGTAAAAATGTTGTAGTCATCCAAATTGGGCTATAGAAATAGAAATGTATAAATAATTCATATTTAGGCAAGAACATGTAGGTGACCATTAATTACTCAGTGTTGGGCAGCATGTCTGTAAATGTGTCCTCAACATAGAACCACAAAGCCTTCCCCCAAGACATCCTCTGCCATGACTAATTAACTTAACAGAAGCACAGCAAGCTTCCTTCTCCCTGACTACCTGATACCCTTAGCTGGACGTGTACAGTGTGATTATAAGTTCAAAGGTCCTGTATGACTTCCACGGTTCCCTCTGAAATGCTTAGGGTTATTATCAACTCACTAGGGCCTTCAGAAACAATCAGTAAGTGGCTTGGCATGGATTCTTATTCCTTCCCCACCCTGGCTTAACTGACTCTGAGCCTTTCCATCTGGGAAATATTGGTGCAAGCATATCCTTACACATATTGTGCTAAGCTGAATTAGATAATATGTATAAAACTTGCAGCCTGGTACCTGGCATGAATTATAAGTAGTCAATAAACATTAGCCATTTTAAGCCAGAATCCTTGCTAACTTAACTTCTGTCACTAGAAACACAGAAGTCCCTTTCTGGTTGAGTTAATGTTACAGCCCCTGAAGAGGCATGGGTCAGTGGCTCTGAGAGCAGTGTTCTTCAGGCAGGGCTGGAGTCCTCTTACCAGGTCATTCAAGCCATTTTCTAAGTTTTGGAGTTGGTTAGCTACAGGTCAGAGCTCACAGACTTCAGTGCCTCCATAGCCCACCTGGTAACATACATGAACCACTAGAGCTAGGAGATCACATCTTAAGATGCTGGGATACTCCTCACACCCACTAAGAAATATGTTCTGTCACATAACCCATTGATCAAGGGGCCCTTCAGTGCTGACTATCTTCCATGCACTTTTTATGAAGATGTGTAGGTAGGTAAAGATTTCTCCACCAGGAGAACGCCCATATGCACATGCGAAAAGTCTCAGAATAGGCATTAGCCGAGCAAGATCAGTGACTGTTGCTGGAATCTCAGTGGCTGTGAGAAATGTGAGCACAACATCACCCGCCTTCTGAGTTTTCAACAGGCACTTGAGATTTCGTCTGTTGTTCCTCACTGGTAAATTCTTTAATAATTTCTTAAACAAAATAATCAGGGCTTATTATGAATGTTTTGGAAAAACAACGTAAGACAGCAGTGAGAACTGGATTTGGCCAGGGACAGCCAGTTTGTCACCTCCCTTTCACAAAGAGAAATCTTCTTCTCGCACCTAGGGTGAAGACAGTTTCCATAAACACGGTGACCACAGTTAGAAGACAATTCAGCCTCGGACATGCCTAGACTTGGATGGCGTCTGTAGAACATAGAGCTTGCCATCAACACTTGCCATGCCAATGAAGCAGGTGTCCAGCACAGACTGAACCAGCCTCACTGTGAAACCTCCTTCTAGGGAAATGGACCATGTACTCCAGGACCGAGAGGCTGTGAGCTGAGGCACCTACCTCCCTAGTTGGTAGCCTAGTGCTGTGGGAACTTGTCTGTGAAGCTTGTAGGTTAAGGTCTGAGTGAAGGACATCCCAGGAGAGGCTGGGCTTTTTTTTTTCTTGTTTTTAATAGGGATATAGGCATACAGACACCTTTGACATCTCTTTAAGTGGAACCAAACTAAATGTTCTTCATTCTCAAAAAGCCTTGTCCTGAGAATAACTTTTAAAATGGGCATCCAGAGGGACTCAGCAACAGATGAAGTGTGGGCCTCCTGTGTGACCATTCCATATCCAGGCAGCGAGCGGTGCTGTTTAAGAACATTGCTGCTTCATTTTGCTAGTCGTCTCAGGAGAACTTGCGCCACAGTAATTGTATTCAGCTCTTACCCAGCATATACTCCGTGCTAGGGTCTATTCTAAAAGGAACACCTGCATCAGCGCATTTAATTCTCTCCACAATCGGATGACGTTGCCAGTACTATTTTCTTCTTGAGATGAAGATATCCGTACAAAAGGTTAAGTAAATGGCCCAAGGTCATTCACGAGTGGTGGAATTTGGTTTCAAGGCAAGCTCTGGAACAAGAGCTACATCTTAACCACTAGGGTAGACGAATTCTTGGGATGGGGACACACACACACCATTTTAAAGCTTCATAAAGTCAGGAAAGACCCTGGTTAATACTTGTCCATTCTACTTGGTTTGCTTTGGATCTGAGCTCAACAATCCCAGTCTCAAGGATCTATTCCCTTTAGCCTTATGTCTCTATGGGGGTGCACAGGGTGGGGGTGGGGTAATCCCAGATGCACCCATACAGAGAAATCTCCATATGGCAGAAATTGCTTGTCCCTAGAAAGTCCCTTCTGGAGCCTGAAAATGCAAGCAAGCCTCCCCTCTCCCCAACCCCCACTTCTCACCTCATAGGTGCTGGTGATCCCCAGCCTATAGAACACTGGAAGGAAGACCTCCGCGCTGATAAACACTACAAAAAAGTAGGTGATGCCAAAGATGCTGAATATCGCTCCAAAACGGTAGATCTCGGCCGGGGTGCCCAGGACAGTGACAGCGGACATGAAGCTGGCGGTGAGGGACAGAGCCACAGGCACAGCGGTCATACTGCGGCCGCCCATCAGAAAGTCCTTGGAGGTCTGCTGGCCGCCCCCCGCGAAGGCGTAATAGATGCCTATGGCCGCTGAGATGAGCAGCATGCCTGCGAACACCACATAGTCCCACACCACAAAGCTGCCGATGTCCCGCGAGGAGTCCATGGTCCCCGGCGGTGACCTGCGCCCAGAGTGCCCAGCGGTGGCAGGCGCACCACAGGTGGCTTTAGCCTCAGGCCCGCGCTCGCTTTTTTAGTCCCTTTTGAGGCAGGCGTGGCGTCCTCGGAGATCAGGTACGTCCTGCAGGTGTGGGTCCTCGAGGAAGTAGGGGCCTAAATACCTGTTGCCAATCACCTGATCGGGAAGACTCCTGTCGCCAGCTACGCCCCTGACACTCTGAGACCCCGAGAGAAGTCGCAAGTCGCGCCGGGCAGCTCTGAGCGCTCACCAGGTGTGGCCCCGGGTGGCCCAACTGCGACTGCCTAATAGCCAGCGACTCTGGGGCGGGGGAGAACTGGAACCTCCCGCCGCGTCCAGCGAATCCACAGCGCGCGCTCTGCGCAAGTTTTATTAAATGACAGCGGCGGGGACGCAGCATTTAAACAGGCAGGTAATGGGTGTGTGTCTGCGGCGGTGGGGGCGGATTGAAGGGCAGTTGTCACGCTTTCCAGTTCACAGTCCAGGTCCTCGTTGGAAGGTACGCTTAGAGTTTGAGGCTCATCATCACTTGACAGATTAATGGAAGATGGGATTGACAACTGCGGTAACTGAGATCAGAGTGGTTAGACGGGCGAGCAACTATAAAGGAGACGAAGAAGGCTGTGTTGTGGGTTGCTTGCGTTTTCACTCAACAAACATTTCTGATCCCTTACAGTCTACCTAATCCCCTTCAGTAGCCTGCAGTAGCAATGACCGCTGCTATTCTCTAATGAGATTCGGTTTAAAAAACAAAAACAGATGTAACTAATGCCTTTTGCACTAACAAGTATGATTCTTACAATTACCCTTAAGATAGGAATTATCTCCCTTTTACTAAGAAGGAAAGGTGTTTCAGGGAGGTGACATCAACAGCCATGGAGGCACATGCCTGTAATTCTAGCACTGATCAGAAGTTCAAGGTCATCCTTGGCTGTGCTGCTAGTTCGGGGCCAGCAAGAACCGCGCAGAGACTCTACTGGGAGAGGCAGGGAGGGAAGGAGAATGAGAAAGAGAGGGTAGGAGAGGAGAAGACTCATTTGCCCAAGAAAATGGTGGCAGCAAAGGCTTTTAAATCGGGTCATGTGTTACCGGTAGACACTTATGTTACACTTAAACAAACCCACTTAAATACAAACGTTCTGTGATGCTTTTCTAAAGACGTATTTATTTTTATTTTATGTGTATGAGTGCTTTCTTTGCCTGCATGTTTGTCTTCGCACCTTCTGCATGCAGTGCCAGTGGAAACCAGAAGGAGGCATCAGATTGCCTGGATTTACAGACAGTTTTGAGCCATCATGGGTGCTGGGAATTCATCCCCGGTCCTCTGGAAGAGCAGCCAGTACTCTTAATCAATGAGCCACCTCTCTAGACCCTGAGAAGAGTATGTCTATTGCTCAGAACATGTTTTAAGTATCTTACTTTGAAATATTACTACCAGTATATGTGACACACAGTACCATTATTCTCTAGTTTCCTTCAGTATCCCCTCCAGCCCAGTGTATCCAACCTTCTATTTTATACTGCCCATTTCCATACATCTCTGTGACTTACCAGCTGATCTCCAGGAACCAAATGCTCTCAGCCCAGCCCAGAGTGAAGAATGTTCTATTAGATTATTTTATCAGTTGGTATCACATATATATGTACATACATATATAAAAATCATATGTATGTACATACACACATGTATAATTATATAATATATACATATATCATATATATATACATATATATATAGATAGATAGATAGATAGATAGATACACACACACACACACACACACACATATAATTTACAGAGGGAAATGCAAGCTAAATCCAAGCAACCTGATCATTTAAACAAGATATGTCCCATATGTGTGAAATGTACATATGCATATTATGTGTGTATGTCAAACTGTAAATACAACACAGAGAGAAACTTAATCCTTCTAGGAAATAAGTCTATTTCTGAAAATGCTGGTAAAGCCAACAGCCCTAAATATAAGAGAAGATGTTTAAGCAAAACTTCTTTTTATTGCTTTTTTTTTTGTCCCCTTCCTTTTCCCTCTTGCTCTGACCCCACTCGCTCTGCTCTCCGGCCCCCTCCATTGTAAGTAGCTGTCTTCAGACACCCACAAGAGGGCATCAGATCTCATTATAGATAGTTGTGAGCCACCATGTGGTTTCTGGGATTTGAACTCACGACCTCTGGAAGAGCAATTAGTGCTCTTAACTGCTGAGCCATCTCACCCGCCCAAAACTCCTCTTCTTGACACCTAGAGTTAAGTACAGAACATCAGGCTACCTGTCACCATCCAGCCCCACAGTCACTTAGAGGCAGACTCAGAAATGTTGCATCCTGTAGAGAGAATCTCTTCTGTACTGTATGAGAGCATCACCTGCCAATAAAAAGCTGATGGCCTATTAACTGAAGCAGGAAATAGGAAGTGGGAATTCCAGTAGGGAGAAAGGACTCTGGGATAGAGTCAGACATAGGAACAGATTCACTCTGAACTCTGGCATGAAACTGAGGAGAGGTAACCAGCCAAGTGGCACTCGTAGAATAGAACAAACAGGTTAATTAAGTTATGAGCTGGTCAGGGATCAAGCCATAGCTGTGGCTTGGGCATTTATTCATAAATAGTAAGTCTCAGAGTCGTAATTCCAGGAACTGGGGTGTGGGTGGGAAAGCCTGAGGTTACAGCATCCTGACTACGACTCATTAGCCATGCCTCGGGAAAGACCATACTTCTTTGTCTTAGTTCTCTTTATTCAAAATAATTAGCAATATTGCCATCTTTACATCTACATACTCTGTGTGTGTGTGTGTGTGTGTGTGTGTGTGTGTGTGTGTGTTCATGTACATGCCACAGTATACATATGGAGATCAGAAAACACCCTGCTTACATCTCATTCCTTCCACTATGTGGGTTGCAGGAATTGAATTCAGGTCACTGGGCTTAGTAGCAAGAGCCTTTACTTGCTGAGCTATCTCCTCAGCCTCTAAGAGATAGTCATTCTTATTTCACAATTGTAGAGGGTTCAATGAGATGACACGTGAGCATAGTTCTTGACACTGTTGAGTTCTGGCAACTGGGTAAGTCTTAACTTGCTTTCTAGCTTAGTAACAATGGACTGTGAAGTTATATTTTAGAAGTTCTACTGTTGGATAGGCACAGCCTCTGGGTGATGGATGGGGCCACCCACCCACCTCAAAAATATTAATTCAAAATTCCTCCTGTCAAAAGGAAATGCAAGGACAAAGAGTGGAGCAGAAACTGAAGGAAAGGCCATCCAGATACTGCTCCACCTAGGGATCCATCCCATCTGCTGACACCAAACCCAGACACTATTGCTGATGCCAAGAAGTGCTTACTGACAGGAACCCAGTATAGCTGTCCCCTGAGAAGCTCTGCCAGAGCTCGACCAATACAGATGCGGATGTACATTGCCAAACATTGGACTGAGCATGGGGACCCCAGTGGGGAAGTTAGGGCAAGGACTGTAGGAGCTGAAAGGGTTTGCGACCTCATAGGAAGAACAACAATATCAGCCAACCAGACCCCTTAGAGCTGCCAGGGACTAAACCACCAACCAAAGAGTACACAGGGGAAACTCATGGCTCCAGCTGGATATATAGCAGAGGATTGCCTTATGTGGCATCACTGGGAGGGGAGCCCCTTGGTCCTGTGGAGGCTTGATGACCCAGGATAGGGGAGTGCTAGGCCACTGAGGCAGGAGTGGGTGGGTGAGCACCCTCATAGAGGCAGGGGGAAGAAGGAGGGGATAGTAGGCTTATGGAGGGGAAACTGGGAATGGAGATAACATTTGAAATGTAAAAAAATAACCAACAAAAAACAATTAAAAATTAAAAAAGGAAGTTTTACTGTTAAATATATCCATTTTCTCATCATTTCTCCTGGCTTATAACATTTATGTAATGCTGTGAGCTGTGTATAAGTCACACTCTGACCTTGTATGGCTCTTGGGTGTCCTGATACAAGTCCTCAAACAGTGTCTTCAAGAAGAATATGCAAGTGGTCTGGTTTTGTGCCTTTGTACTCATAGGCCATTTGTTAACTTCACAAACCTTTTTCTTCCAAACATTTGGAAGAATCATCAATCTTCTGATACTTCTTAATGCAGAGCTGGAGTCAACCAAATGTTCCTTTCGTCATAAATGGCTTGTCTTATGGCTGAATGCTCAATGTCTGTATTCCCAAACTGTCGGCAATATCCAGAATAGCACATTTACCATTACCATCGAAGTCACTCCTTCGATATAAGTAGCTGTGATCTTTTAAGTTGGAATATCAGAGGCTTACGAGAGAAGTTTGCAGTTAAGAGCCCTTGCTATTCCTGCAGAAGACCTGAGTTTAGCCCCACCGCCCATGTCAGGCAGCTCACAGCCCCTTGTAACTCCAGCTTCGGAGGATCCAGTGCCCTCTCCTGGCCTCCAAGGGTCCCAACACACACACACACACACACCCAACACTCACACACACATACACACACACACACACACACACACACACACTTTAAAATTAAATATAAGAATGAAAGTTGGAAGTGGAAACTTTACTTATTGTTGCTGGTCCACCTGTTCAGACTCTTTCTCAGAAATTTGTAACATTTAATCACCCTGAACAGTGACTTATACTTTTCTCCCTTTAACCTGTAGGTCTTGAGTTCATCTTTTAAGGCATTAACTTTGATGTCTAAAATGGTGTCCTCTACTTCACTGCCCATGCTGAGGATCCTACCTCAGCTTCTACATTTTAATATAAATTTAAAAATTATCAAAACCATTCTAAAGTCTTTTTAGCTTTATTTTTATAAGCTAATTTTTGAAAATGTCTTTTTTATTTAATCCCAAGGGTGATAACCTTACCATGCTTCATTTTTCTCGAATTGTTGAAGCAATCCTCATTCCTTTAGGTTCACCCCCCCTAACCCCCACCATAGGACAGTGTTTTAGTTGGGGTTACTATTGCTGAGATGAAATACCATAACCGAAGCAACTTGGGGAGGAAAGGGTTTATTTGGTTTACACTTCCACATTGCTGTTCCTCATTAAAGGAAGTGAGGACAGTGACTCAAATAGGAGAGGAACCTGGAGGCAGGACCTGATGCAGAGGCCATGGAGGGGTGCTGCTTCCTGGCTTGCTCCTAATGGCTTGCTCAGCCTGCTTTCTTATGCAATTCAGGACAGCTAGTCCAGAGGTGGCACCACCCACAGTGGGCTGGGCCCTCCCCCATCCATCACTAATTAGAGAAATTCTCTACAGGATTGCCTACAGTCTGATCTTATAGAGGCATTTAAAAAAAAATGAGGCTCCTTCCTCTCAAATGAAATTAGCTTGTGTCAAGTTGACAGAAAACCATCCAGTACAAACATTATTTTTTTCTAATAACCACCTCATATAAAAGGTAATATTTTTTTTTTATTTCTGGTCTGCCAAAAGACTGATGATGCTTTTCATCTTACTGGTCTCTTCTGGGAGTTTGTAACTTTACTGATGGATGTTGCAGATGAGCTTAATTCCGACCTCAATACTCTGATGGTCAGAGTTTTGTTTATTTTTAGTCTCCCCACCAGACACAGTGCTTTTCCCTGTTCTCACTACCTTGCACTCTCACACCATCACCTTTAAATACAACCAAAGATGCTATGAATCCCAGCATCCACTGGGGTTTTTCTCATCTCCACATGAACTATTATGCTTTTCTTGAAAGAAAGAATAAGTTTCTCAAAATTCACTGACCATTCTCAGTTACCTCACCTCATCAGGATCCTGCCAGAGGATTAAGATAATACAGTTGCTGGAGGTGTTGGGGTTTCTATTGGTGTGATAAAACCCCATGACCACAAAAAACTTGGGAAGAGATGGTTTATTTCAGCTTACAGTTGTAGTCTCTCTTGGAGGTAAGCAAAGGCAGAAACTTAAGGTAGGTTCCTGGAGGCAGGAGTGGGAGCAGAGGCCATGGTCTAGTACTGCTTACTGGCTTGCCCTCCAGTGTTGGTTCAGCTTGACTGCCTGCATAGAGGATAGTACCACCCAAAGTGACCTGTGCCCTTCCACCTCAATCATGAATCAAGACTACATCCTATAGACTTGTCTACAGACAATATGAATAGAGGCATTTTCTCAACTGAGGTTTCTCTTCCCTAATAACTTTAGCTTGTATCAAGTTGAAAAAAAACAACAACTAGCCTCTGATTGTACAAATGTGTATATTGGTAAACATCATACAGACAACAGAATACAGGCTATCCAATACTCTGTAGAGGTACATGTAAAAATATTAAACACGACTTAGACAAGAATGATTTCTTTTGATGAGGTATTTCCTTCTCTGTATGAACAAGAAAGTGTGTGTGTGTGTGTGTGTGTGTTGTGCACACTCATGCATATGCATGTGTGTATGCACGCAAGTATAAGTGTGTTTTAGTTCAGTTAAATACAGCCCCAGGGGGTGTGATAGTACAGGCCTGTAATACCAACAATCAGAAGGCTAAGGTAAGAGGATCCTGAAGATTGAAACCAGAGGGCTGTAGAGTAGGTTCTAAGCCAATGTATGTTGTAAGAAAACCTCATTTCAAATGGCAACAACAACAAAATATGGTCTCTGGAAATTCAACATTTTCTAGCTCTAACAAGATATCAGGCATCTCCTTCCATTTATTTCCCCACTTACACACCTGTCGCCTCTCCATCTTCCTTCCTGTGCCTGGGTTTTCCAAACTTGCCTTTATCTCAGGGCGTGTGTACAGTTTTTCCTCTGCCTTGAACATTCCTCTTACCTCCGTCATCAGGACCCACACCCACACTTCACTCATGTGTCTGCTCAGATGTCAGCTCTTCCAGGAAGCCTTTCCTGACCATTCCTCTATCACCTCTGACTCCCTTACCTGGCTTCTTTATGTGCCTCCTGGTGGTGTGTTTCTTTGTCTTGCTTGTGGTTTGCTGTCTCTCACTACTAGAGAAAGGGAAATCAGGGACTTCTGTCTGTTTGTCCACCACTATACTTTCTGGCTCTAGAAAAGCCTAGTATAAGATGGGCATGCAGTATTAAACTTTCTTAATGAATGAAGGGAAACCAAAAGGAATTATTAGAAAATACTCTGTTGGGTTGATTTAATTCTCATTTTTCAGTATTTTCACAGGAACTTTGAAGGAGAAAATTAGGCAAACCACATCAGAAAGTACTTTTCATTTTGAAGCTACATTTCAGACATAAAGGTCTTTGTTTTGTTTTACCAGAATGTTTTTCTTATTCATTTCATCAAACAGCATCAAATATGGTTGCTAGAGACAGGAACAAACAAACAAAAAGAATCTGGCAAGATACAAGTTATAGGTCTCTCTCTTTCCCTCTCCCCTACTCTCTCCCCCATCTCTGTCTGTGTCTCTGTCTCTCTCTGTCTCTCTCCTCCCTCCCTCTTTCTTTCCCTCTTCTCTCTCTCCCTTCCTTCCTCCCTCCCTCTCTCTATCTCTCCTGCCCTCCTTCTCTCTGTCTCTTTCTGTGTGTGTATGTGTGTGTCTTTCTTTCTTACTCTGGTTCTCTCTCTCTCTCTCTCTTTCTCTCTCTCTCTCTCTCTCTCTCTCTCTCTCTCTCTCCACACACAAACACACACACTTTTTTCTGAGCTAGAGTTGCTCTATGCAGTCCATACTGACTTCAAAATCATAATCCTCCTGCCTCAGCCTCAGGTATGCTGGTATTACAGCAAGTACCATCATGCCTAGCTTTCAGTTGCTTTCGTGGAGGCCATTAGCACAGGAGAATCTCATAGATCTCATGAAGTAAATTCAGGCGCTAGAAGGCAATCCGCGTGCCTGTTTCATCCTTCCCTGTCTCCCCTGTCTTACCGAGAAGGAGTTTTCTCTGCATTATCATAGCCAGTGGTCAAAATGCCCAGGCCATTTTTTTTTTTAACCCCTCAATGCAGTGGACAGCACAGGATAATTAGCATCTTTGAATTCTAGTTCTAAATCTCTTGCAGAGGAAATCCAGTTCAGGCCACATGTCCTTGAACCTGGAACAGTGTCCGAGATGGCCAGAAGTCAGGACTGTCACTGCAGCTACCCATGTGCACCTTAAGGTGGGGAAGGGGACAGGTGTCTATGTAGGAGGGTGATGAGCTGGCAAGATACTGAAAGAAGTCTCCTGTGTGAATCATCTGTGCCCTCTTACCCTCCCTGCTGAGAGCTGCTAAGGTGCATGGAAGAAGGACTGCTGTTTGCTTGTCTTAGTAAATCCCCAGATACTGGCATTATGTGCTACATAAGGAAATACTAAACGTGTCACCGTGCTCCTACTGCTTAGTAACGCCTCTCAGCATTGAGAAAATTTTATCAAGAACTTTCTAAAAGCAAACTTTGAACATTTCGGTGGGCGATCACTAGAATGTGAATAAAGATGCATACTCACATGCTTTCCACTGAGGACAAGGGGACAGAGAGACTCTTTCATTTTGAGGGGGAAAAAAAAGGAAAATAGGTTCTGAGTACAGGAGAGGTCCCTAATCATTCTTTGCCTTGAAATCCCAGTTGATACAAGGCTCTGGGTGGCGATGGAGTGTATATCACAGGACTTGACACGATGTATTTATGAGAATTATTGATGGTGTTGATTTCTATTTTTCTTTCATGTATCACATTGAACACAAAGCATTTTCTATACACAATACCACTTGAATGGCACCACTTTCACATGCAACATGGCAAGCCTGACTCAAGCTGCCTCTTCTCCCACTTGAATCCCCCTAGAGTCTCCTCACTTGCTGCACTGTCTTTTTCTCCCACATATGAATCTTATTGTATAATCCCTTGTTCAAAATATCTCTCCCATCCCCCAGCACAAAGACTTTACTGACAGGCATGTTGCTCTTATTATGGACACTGGCCGCCAACATCTCTTCTCCACTGGGCTCCCTCACCCCAGTATTCTTGCTATTCTTCTGGTGCATCTAGAGGTCTTTACCCAGAGCATTTAGACTTAACTCTTCTTCTATCTGGGATTTTTTTTCCCCAGAGAATCCACTGACTTATATTCACACTGTTGAGAAATGTTCCTTCTGACCTGTTAGACTTTCCTGATGATTCTGCCTAAGATGTGGCCTGTCTCTTCCTGTCCCCACCCTTCACCAATCCCTCTGCTCTTTTTCCTTACCATTATCTCTACCACTTACCACAATCTTCTTTCTCACCATTCACTCCTACTCTGGGTAAGAGCAGTGACACAAGCAGACTAAAGTGAGGTAACACCTCACCTTGAGCATGTGGACGTGCTTCACATTTAAGAGGACTGATTTAGATCCCCTGGGTCTCGGAAGCCATTAAGCAAATTCAATGTAGACTATGAAACGTCATCTATACGCCCTAATGTGGAGTGTGTCACATTCCTTCTTAGTTCTCAGGGAAGCAACCATCGTGTGTCTTTACTCTCCTTATTGCATTAAGTATGTAATTACACACACCGAGAATCATGTGGATGGTTTGTGAGCACATATGTAGGTCCTATGGTGGCTGCCTATGAAATAATTGCCTATTTTAATAGTTCCCCCATTTTAATATTAATACTCATTAATAGCATAAATGGGTAATAACTTGGGGCTTGAGAGGAAAAACACTGTATTTCCATTGAAATCTATTTTAAGTTCATTTCAATCTATAATAATTCTTCCTACAGGGGCTTTTGTAAGCCAGAGAATGTTATTCATTGCTTGTTTCTTAATTCTACCCCAACAGAATGCCAGTTATGTAAGGATGGGGATATTGTGTTATCTAGAACAGTACTTGAAACCCTGGAAGTGTAGCTCAGAGGTAGAAGCCCTGCATAGCATGTACAAGGCCCTGGGTTCAACTCCAGGAACCACAAAAGGGGGGAGGGTAAGAAAAAAAACAATGTTTACTTCCAGTAGGCACTCAATAAATAAATATGGAAAGCCATTAAAAATTCACTTAAATTGCCAGTGAAAAAACACTGTTTTGTTTTTGGAGAAGCCAACAAAGACGGCTAATTTCTGTGGTTGTGTTGGAAGGAAAGATACAAATACAAGAGTTATTGTTTATGAGTTACAGTTAATCATCCTAATTTTTTTTGCAAAAAAATAAATATGTTTTTAGAATTGAAAATTATTACTTCACTAAAATCACAAATAAAAGTATGTTGAAATCCAAAATGTGGACTTCAGTATCAGACTCTGTATGACTTTCAGATAAGTCCATGAATCTGTAGGCTTCCATTTTCTCTTTGGTAAATGGCAGGTGTGAGGGTTTCCAGTTCCAGAGTTCTAGTTCTCCTGGGCTGGAGTCAGCCTCTTCAGTGCTGGCTACAGGTAGAAGAACATCAGTGGGCCAATCTAAATAGGTGGGACTGTTTTCCTGCTGTCTTTAGGATGCTTCTTCTCTCTGTAGCACAGGTTGTCTTACAGCCAGGGAGGCAGCCCTGGGTCCTAATAACTGTGGTATGACATGTTCTCAGGATCCTATTTTCTCAGGATTGAGGGGACCTGTCAGGAAGCCCTACTGCTGACTGGCAGCAAGAAACACACCCCAGGGTGTTGGGGCTCCTGCTTTTCTGGTTTGGGTGGGGTGATGGGCTGGCCCTGAGCCTGTGCCGACTTTCATTGGTTTCTGTATTATCTGGCTCTCATTTCCTGCAGAAACAACCCCAGGAAGGGGAAGCTAACTTTTGGTGATCATCTGATTGGAGAATCTCTAGTTCCAAAGACCAGCCTGCCAGTCGGGTGTGCTCAGGCAGCATTTCCCCTTCAGTAGAGCTATCTCTAATTTGCATGTGTACTGACTCTGTGTTGTGAGTTGAAGAACCTAGGGAGGAGGGACTTAGAGCATTCTCATCTGGTGACTAAGTTGTTTTCCATGTCACATAGCAGTGGCCTCTCGGTTTCAAAATCTCTAACCATAAGAAACCACTCAATCTGTGACACTACAAGTCCCAGTTTTGTGAGGAAGTTACCATGCCTTTGCATCCATCCACCAATCACTTTCCAAGACCCTTTCAGGGGAGGGCCAAGTGTTACCACCTTGTGCCAGCTGAGATCACAGTATATCCGCTTCTTCCACAAAATCAGCAAGTGCTTCAGCTTCTTTTTGTAATTTTTTTTATAATTTTATGTGTACATGTGAGTGTCTGAATGTATGTATGTCTTTACACATTGTGTACGGTGCCCATGGAAGTCAGAAGACTATCAGATCTCCTGGAATTAGAGTTACAGATGTTTGTGGTGCACCCTGTGTGTGCTGGGACCAGAACCTGGATCCTCTACAAAACAACAGCAATTACTCTTAGTCTCTCCAACCCTCCAGATGAGCTTCTTAGGGCAATGCTGAGATACCTGTGGCTGGCAGAGCTAGTTAAAAGATTAGATGAGCTAGCACACGCCAAGTACTTAAATCCTGGCATATAGTAAGTAGTCAATTAAAGTTAGCCATTGTTTGGTTAATTATTGTCCTAATACATTTGTGATTCCTTTTCCTTCTGGAAGGAAAAATATTCAAGGCAGGGATTTTCAGTCCAATCATAATAGAAAAATAGATATAATCTTACTTTAACTGATGTTTATGTGACAGATAATCTTTGATGTTTTGTATAAGGAAATTATCTGTAAATGTCATCATCAGGACAGAGCATATTTTGAATATCTGAGCTGAGACAGAAGGAAATGTATCATACAAGTTTTAAAGATTTGCTTGTGTGTGTGTGTGTGTGTGTGTGTGGTGTGCAACATGCATGCAGGTGTCTGAGAGGCCAGAAGATAGTGTCAGATCCCCTAGTAACTCCTTATGTGGGTGCTGGGTCCTTTGCAAAAGCAGCTAGTCCTTTTAGCTGCTGAGCCATGTCCTCAGCTCTGAGTTCAGGAACCTTGCATCCTGGTTGTACAGGCAAGACTTATAGTCTGTAGTAGCAGGAAATCATTATAGTAGCCATTAATTTCTGGTTTGGTTTGGTTAACATATGTACAGTGTTCTGGAACTTTTTCTTTATAATACATGTCTGTAAAAGACATGTTGTAAGGGGCCAGCAAGAGAGGAGCAGTGCTTGTTGGAAAGCCTGAAAGCCTCAAGTTCAATCCCTGGGGCCAGCATGAAAGAAGGAGAAAACCAACTTTACAAAGCAGTACTCTGACCTCCACATACTGGAGCCATGGCACAAGTGCACACACACACACACACACACACACACACACACACATACATACACTAAATAAATAAATAAAGAATAGTCTAAAAATCTAAACAGTCATGTGCTCAATCCTACCACAAAGATGTCTATCTCAAAGCAGGTGCCTATTTTTTAACCTCCTTTGCAAATCAGTTTCTGCATCTCAGATTTAATAATGAGGTATAGTGCCACTGCTTTTGAGACTGTGCCATGACTAAGGATGTTGTCCTTTCAGTACTGTATCAGGGTAGACAGGCTGGACATGACTCTGGAGCAGCGATCTCTAGAAAGTCTGACAAGCAGCTGCTCCAGGCCCTACTCACCTTGACAATTAACTCTACAACTAGTAGACATGGAACTTCTAAGATGAGAAGGGCCAACGGCAGGGAATGAACACTCCAAATATCCCTCCTTCTAACGGTGCAAGGGGAAGAGCTGGGCTCCTTCTCCTTAGGCAGCCTTCCCTCCAGACCAGGTTGGGCTTAGAACTCTGATGGCTAACAAGCATTCGAAGCAAAAGGATAACTGACTCCCAGAGAAACTCTGACCAGCACATACACAAGGCACACGCCCAGATGAGCCCTGGCTGATTTCCAGATTCCAGCATTTGTGGGTATCCAAGGGGAGGGAATGGGTAGACCAGCCCAAAGTCCATAATCTGAAAGCTTTCTCCCTTTCCAGAAAATGTAAGGCTTAATCGAAGCATTCAGAAAGCTTGCAAACTCACATTATGCTAAATCTGCTGTCAACTTCATGTATCTTCAGTGGTACCATGAGCTCAGGCTGGCAGTTGTCTACCTAGTACTGGCTATCACAAGCCCTTTTGTTTCTTTGAAAGGGGCATCACAGAGAAAACAACGAGGCCAGTCTCCTAGCTTCTTCTTGTATTGGAAAAGGGCTCCTGCATCCTTGAAACTTAATTCTTGGGTATCTCTCTAGGAAACCAGACTTAGGGAGACCTGGAACTAGTTCAGGCACTTTATAATCATCCACGAGGAGAAGCTGTTCGCTTGTAGTGGGAAAGCATCTGTTTCAGTCAGCTACTGGGTGGAGCCCCTCAGAGGACAATTATGATAGATGGGCAAAAGAAAGAACAGTGTCTGCACCAGCAATTCTCAACCTGTGGGTGGAAACTTACTTGGGGGGCTAACCAACCATTTAACAGAGGTCTCATATCAAATATCCTGCATATCAGATATTTACTGTATGTTTCATAACAGTAGCAAAATTACAGTTATAAAGTAGCAATGAAATAATTTTATAGTTGACGGTCACCATGACATAAAAAAATCTGTATTAAAGAGTTGCAGCATTAAGAAGGCTGAGAACCACTACTACAGACTTGCTTTCCTAAGACAGACTTATAACATCATTAGATTTGAAGTGTAGAAGTCTCATACAACTTATGTTCCTAATTCACTTAAAATGTTGTTTAGATAAGAATGTATATCATATCACATGTTACTTATTTCCATTATTTTTTCACTTTATATACTGATCGCTGCTCCATCTCCCCCTCAGATAGTCTCTCTCCTCATCCACCATCCCCTTTCTTCTCTGAGTAGGTGGGGGCCCCCAGGTACCACCCCACCCTGGTACATCAAGTCTCTTCAGGGCTAGGTGCATCCTCTCCCACTGAGGCCAGACAAGGCAGTTCAGTTAGGGGGAACAGATTCCACAGACAGGCAACAGCTTTAGGAACAGCTTCCATGCCAGTTGTTAGGGAACTCACATGAAGATCTAGCTGCACATTTGCTACATATGTGTGGGGAATGGGGGAAGTCCAGCCCATGTATGCTCTTTGGTTTGTGGTTCAGTCTCTGAGAGCCACCATGGGTCCAGGTTAGTTGACTCTAGTGGTCTTCTTGTGGAATTCTTATCCCCTTGGGGGCACTCGTTCCTTCCCACAGCTCTCCCATAAGAACCCCCATCTCCATCCACTGTTTGGCTGTGGGTGTCTGCATCTGTTTCAGTTAGCTACTGGGTGGAACCTCTCAGAACACAGTTATGCTAGACTCCTGTCATGCATATCCTTTTAGGTCTGGGTTACCTCACTCAGGATATTTCCTGGTTCCGTCCATTTGCCTACCAAATCCATGATGTCCTTATTTTTAATAGCTGGATAGTATTCCATTGTGTAAATGAACCACATTTTCTATACCCATTCCTCAGTTGAGGAGCATTTGGGTTGTTGGCAGTTTCTGGCTATTATGAATAAAGCTGCTATGAACATGGTGGAGCATGTGCTCTTATCATACCCCGTGTTATTAGAACACCCTCTGAGGCACCTGTGAGGCAATGATGTTTTACTGCTTGGGTTTTATAATGATGACAAGGCCACGGGGAAACTAAGACTCTCCCTCAGAGACTCCCATGCATTACTAGCACTGAAGGAGAAGGAAATCAAATTCAGAGCAGGTACTCCTGAGCCTTAGAGGGGAATTTCCCTTTTCTTTGTTGATATACTAATACAATTTTCTACTTTATTTTATTGTTGTTCCTTGTGACTTCTAAAGAAGACCAGTTGATCTGGCTCATGGTAAGTAAGAGTAAGCTGATTTTTTACAAAGGTTACAAGGAAATGTTCAGTTGCTAATTTAAAAGGCCAGGGTTGAATGCCAAAAGCCTGAGAAATAGTCTTCCCCAGGGAAAGAACACACCAATTGTGTGATCCAATACTAAGTGGCCAGCCCTGAATACATACATACAAGTAACATTATATAGACTGAGTAGGTTGTATTCATGTATTTAGGAGTGTGTGTGTGTGTGTGTGTGTGTGTGTGTGCATAAAACAATAAGTAATGAAAAAATATTGAAAGAGAGCAAGTAGAAAACAGAAGGAAATGATGTACTTATAATCTTAAAAGAAGTTAAAAATAAAATGTAGCCAATCATTTTAAAAAAATAAAAAAAGGCAAAAGTTGGAGTGTAGTAAATAATGAAACCTACTGGAAACCATGTGATTTTATGCCTGTTTTATGTTTCTGCACGTGTTTTTCTTTTCTATAATGTTACAAAGTCTAACAATGAGCTGATAACTTTTTTAAAAAAAAGAAATTCATAACCTAAGTGTATAAGGAGGACTGCTCCTTTATGGTAGTCGCCTGAAGAGACTGTTTCCGTCTTCTTATGTGGCCACTAGACAAAGCAGTTTCAGAAAGAAGAAACTTTTAGAGTAATCTTTAGGAGCTGGTGGGTTTGCCAGGTTAACTGCAAGTGACGAGTAAAAGTGAATTTTGTGTAAATATGGGACATATATACACTAAAATCTTGTTGTTTATCTGAAGTTCCAGTTTAACCGTGTCCTATCTGTTGTTGTGAATACTGGCATCCCTAAGCCTGAGTACTTCTGGATGAACACCTTAACAGATGCTAGCCCTTCTTGAAAGGTGACTGGGACTTTACTGTTCATAGACTGTCAAGTTAAAGGCTGATGTGAGAAGGATAAAGTTACCTTCAGACTGGTTTTCGGATGTGACTTGTGAAGTGTCTCTGACAGAAATAGTTGGAACATTTACCAAGAGTTTTTGTAAGTTTCTTTTAATTGGCATACAAATACCTTTCATACATATCCTAAATAGTTTTAATCAGTGCCAGGATTTGGCAGTGTGTAACCTCTCCGTGGTTAGATTCTGATCAGGAAGTAAGGAAAGGGCCAGAGGTTTGTGAATAGTATCAACCCTTAGTGTCACCTAAGGATTGGCACCAACTACTGAACCTTTTACACTGTTGGCTGTGGGTCCTGGCTAGGTTTTGTAACTCATTGACCTTATAAAGTCTTTGCTTTGGTTTAGAAGAACTGCACAAGAAAAAAAATCCTTCTCCCAAGATAATCAAATGAATTTAACCACTGGTGAAATAATTCTCTCCATGAAAATTGTCTATTATTAATGATAATTCTGTTACTTCTTATATGATATGACATTCTGTTTTATACTTATTCTGATGATTTTTCTTTACTCAAAATTTTAATTAGTATGCATAGTGTTACATTTTCTTTTTGTTGACTCCCCCACCTCTTCTCCATCTGCCCCCTGACACACTCTTGTGCCCTTCAACCTCATAGCATTCTTTCCAGTCATTCATATTTGCCAAAATGTTAGGTGGTCACTACTCCATAAAGTGCTGGTGCATGATGGGTACCTGATCAAATCATTTTTAGTAACATTGTCATATTGTTTTCATAATGCCACCACGAGTATTGGCATACTACAATTCATTCAACTCTTGAAAATGTAGTTACAGTAGGTCGGGAGAGCAAGGGTCTCCCGTTAAGCAGCATTAGACAAAGGCCCATTACACTAAAATAGATGGTTTTTGTTGTTGATATTGTTAAACTGCCCCTGGGGAAGAGGATTTGAGTAAAGAATACTCCATGCTACCTCCAAACTTGGAAGTTAAAGGTGCCTAAAAAATAAAGAAGGTGACTCAGGTATGGTGGAGTATTCTTTTAATTTTAGCACATGAGAGGCAAAGGCAGGTGGGTGATTGTGAGTTCATCGGCAGGCAGCCTGGTCTATATCTTGAGTCCCAGCCAATTAAGATAATATAGTGCAAGCCCGTCTCAAATGAAAACAGTGAAAACAATATTCTACTGAGATATGGCATTCCAAGTCACATTTCTTGGCAAGTAGTTCTGCCATAAAAATTAAAAACAAAAAAAAACCCACAAAAACAAAACCAAGGCTCTTTCGAAAGTTATGAAAATATCAGTTTGCCAAGTCAGTTGAATATGTGATCCTTAAAATATGACTGATAGATGATAAAACATCACTAGACTCACGTGATCATTTGACAACATTTTTTTATAAATAGAGTACAAACACAAACACACATACACATACATACAAAAATAATTAAGCATAAAAGGAAAAGCGTAATGTATTGTGTTAAAAATCTATTATGAGAAGCTTACACTGAAAGACAAAGATTAGTTCAATAAAGGAACACTGGCTTAGCATGCTCAAAGCCCTAAGTTCGAACCTCAGCACCACAAAAAGGTGAAAACACAACTGTGAAACAGGAGACGGAGGGAAGCAACCAACAGCCCTACCCAGTTGTGATGTCTATGAACCACAACAGTAACCAGCACGGCCTGATAATCCTCAAGGTGCAGTAGTGGCATGCATACCTTGGCAGTAACCAACAGCTCTCTAATTACACTGAAGACCCACTCAGCAAGAAGGAAACCATTCCTGGTACTGGAAACGTAGCTGACTCCCCAGGACTATTGAAGTCATGGATCATGGAGAAAAACCTACAACTACTACTTTACTAAATGAGCATAATCCATAACTACTTTCTAAATATTTGTTCTTATGCCCACAGATAAGTGTAGTTCCCAACCCTTCATCATAGAAACTTCTCTTAGCAACAGACAGAAGGCATTACAGAAAACCCCAATCAATCAAAGTGCAGAGTTATGGAGCCCAGTTCCATTGGATCTATCTACAAAACCACTACCACACTTAACGTTCAGGGGACACTGTGGAAGAGGGAGCAGAAAGATTGGTAGAGCTTGGAAGTTTGCTGTGAGATTGTGTCTCCTAGGAATGTCAGAAGCTACACGCATAATGCCTTGCCAACATAACTGCCTAAATGTGAGTTAAACAAGGACAACAATAGACATACCAAAGTGGTTGGGAGAAAGACCATGAGGGCCCAACCCTATGCAAAGAATTACAGGCAACTAATGAATGTTGAGAGTTCGAGAAATGCTCTTAACCCAGGGAAGAGCTCACCTATTAGTTATTCAGTACCAAGTGGTCAGTCCTGAAAACGTGCATACAAGTAACATCATAGAGACTGACCAGGCTATATTTAGGAATATATAAGTATTTACAAACATACACACACACGAATGCAACAACATCAATGAACAAAAAAGGCCATGAACTTGAAAAAGAGCAAGGAGGATTTTTAGGAGGGTTTGGAGAGAGGAAAGGGGAAAAGGACATGATGCAAATATATTATAATCTGAAAAATAAAAAAGCTAATTTTCAAAATTATTTGAGGATATATGCAGGGAAAATTGGAGAAGGTATTTTTAGTAGTAATGGTAGACCAGTCACCCATATCTACAACCTATAAAGAATTTTTGCAGATCAATAAAAATATTCTCAATAGAATGATAGCCAAAAGACTTAAAAACAAACACAGAACTAACTTGGCAGTATCTACTAAAGCTTGACACAACACATACAATCCCTAAAGGTACACAAATCTGTTCCTGTATATGTACAAAGCAGAAATGCATGCATGTGTTCACCACAAAACAAGCCCCAGGATGTTTGAAGTAGAAGCCCCAGGATATTTGAAGTAGGACTTTAAATAATTCCTCCTGTAAAGGTTAACACTCACAATCAGCTTGACACATTTGAAATCACATATGGGTGTGTATTTGCCAACAGGATTAAAGAAGAAGACCCACAAAGAATATGGGCGGCAGCATCCTATGGACTGAGGTCCCAGACTAGATGAAAAGATAGTAAAGAGGAAGCTACCTGAATACTAGCATTCTTCTCTCTCTGCCTCTAGGCTGCAGACACAGTATGGCCAACCTCTTCTGTTCCCACCAGCCGGGCCTTCTGTGATGGCCAATCTCAACCTTAACTACACCTAGAATCAACTAAAACTAGGCAAGGACACACCCCCAAATCTGGGCTATAACTTCCAGTAGCAGCCCACATAAAAAGACATGAAAAAAAGAAGTTTTTGCTTTTTGCCTACTTGCTCTCAATCTCTCTGGTAAGTTCATCTACTCTGCTGCTTAGGCATTCCTTCACTGGTATTAGAACCTAATTTTTCAATTCCAACACAGAATAAAGACCATCAGTTCTTTAGGAATCCTCCAGAACTCAAATATTGGGTTGGGATTGCTGAGACGTTCAGTCTCATGGACTGAACAACTACTGGATTCTTGGCCTTTCCACTGGGAGAGAGCCATTGTTAGATTACCTGAACCACATTCTGTAAGCCATTCTAAAAGACACTTTATATATGTGAGATATATACATATATACACATTGTATATATGTATACATAATTATATATAAATATAATTAATGATATATGTTAGTAGTAATACTAATAATACATATGTATGTATATATCATTAATTATATGTGTATTAATTATATATAAATATAATATATATCATCAACTTTGAACAAATAAGCCAAACACAAAAGATGGCAAATGATAGTTTCCTTTATATAAAAAACAAAACTCCACAAGACTTGGCATTTTTGAAAGTTGGGGATTCTACCCGGTAGAGGTAGAGGAGGCAGATGGTGAACAAAAAGATGCTCCCAGATGGTTAGTGTGGTAGTTGTCATATTTATTCATCTGCTGGTTCATGATAAGTCACAATCAGTTGATGAAAACCCAATGTTTGTGCTCTTGTGTGTAAATTATAATGCATATTATAGTAGAATATTCACTTCAAGTATTAGAATTATAAAAAAAATCTATTATCCAATGGTTATCAAATTTTCTCTTGTAGAGTAGTTTATGTATGGTTGGAAACAATATTTTTCTAAGATTCTGGAGAAAAGTATTATAACTGACTGTTGTTTTGCCTGCCCTGTATATTTCCTTGTTATTTTAGATATAAAATCTCAATTTTCATTTGGGTACCTATCAATTGCATAGACCTATAACATCCTTTTCCTCTTCCCCACTACAAGTCAAACACTCCGAGAAATTCATGCATTAGGACAGCATCTGGGCCCAATGACATACACATTTACTTAACCCAGTTGACTGCCAAATTATCTTGTAAGGAAGTCCATGTGAGTTGTCTTCATCCATTTTCTGTTGTTACAGCAGAATATCACGGCTTGAGTAGTTTATAAAGAACAGAAGTCTACTTGGCTCTCAATTATGGAGGCTAAGCACTCCAAAGAATTGTGACAATACCTAGTGAGGTACAGGACTTTTGTGCTGCATTATGTCATGGAAAAAAAGCAGAAAAGCGTGCAAATGGATATAGAAGAGACAAAGTACAAGGGGAAGAGTTGATCTGTAACAACCGCTCTTTCAATAACTAACCCACTCTCATGCTAACAGCACTAATCCATGCCCAAGGCACTGCTCTCATGATCCAGTGCTGTCTCGTCCTGTCACACAGCTCACATTACTCTGCGGGATCCAGCTTCCAACACATGGATGTGAGGGACACATCCAACCTGTATCACTGCTCAGTAGTGGGGTGTGGCTGGATCGTATTTGCAAACCTTCTCCACCTAGGATTTAATCTATCCATCACCATGTTGTAAATTACCACTGATGACATTACTAAAAACAACACATTCCTTAACTGTTTCTGGGAAGCAAGAATTTTAGAATGAACCTTGGCTTCAGGGGCTCTCATAAGACATAATCAGGTGTGGAACAGGTTCGAGGTCTTATGTGAAGACCATATGTGGAGATCGTGTCCCTGAGCTCACATGCTCAGAGCCCAGGTGACCAGATAACATCATCATTTCTTGACAATTTAGGTCTAACATGGCTGCCTTGCTCCATGAGACTATACAGATTGAGCAGATAGTGAAAGGATCTTCTACTAAGACAGAAGGAAAAGTCGTATGCCATAGAACCATAGAGATCGCCTCCTCTCCAGTTGTCTCTTTAGAGCAGTTAGAAGCGCTTTTCAAAGCCAGGCTACTCAGAAGAGGAGATTAGATCAGGAGACCTGGATCAGTGAAGACTTTTCCAGAGTCTGTCCACCAGGGTGTTCAAGTAGTTAACTCAACTTTAATACCAAATTGAAAAGAATCCAAGAGTATTAGTCTGCCTGGCTAATATGTTTTATCCTGCTACATATTCACAAAAGGCATAAGCAAGGGTAAGGGTGGAAATGGGACCTAGAAGGTCAAAGAACTTGCAAATAATGGCAAATTAAACTAAAACTGCCAACATAATGTGGAATAAATACTCCTTATCCTCTTGAAACCTTGAGAAATCAAAGCAGCATCATAGACTTTATGGGAGTGTTGCTTTGAGAAGACTGTCAGTCAGGTTGTTTCCTGACTATAAATTGTCTTCACGTTAGTCACTCCTCTTAGACATATATCAGAAAAGACATGAAATCACAGGTACTTAAACAGCAAATTTAAAAACTTGAAAAGACAGAAAATCATGTATGTAATTTTGTTTATAGTGTGATTTTATACATTGCTATATAGAATTATATTGTAGATTAATATAAAAACAAAGTTATACATACTGCTTATGAATTACATACACACCATATATATTATACACTGTTTTCCTTTAGTTTATAAAATATCTCTCTCAAATTTAACTTTTTGAGGCTACTGTAAGTAAGAAACACTTCTATATCCACAATCAAGTGGTTTAGATAAAAAGAATTTGCTTCAGTTAAATACAGAAATAAGGGCATAAAACCATGTTGATGGTATGTCTAGACAACTTTATTTCTGGAATATATTCCCCAAGTCATACTACTTCAGGCTATAAAAAGACAGTGTTTCAAAGCTCATTTGTAAGTATTCACTAAATGACACTGTGACTGTAATCACAGGCACATGTGATCTATGGAAATATATATTTATATATAATATATAATTCTGAAGATATGGTTAACAGCAGTGTCTTCTGGCATGAGATACACATATGTGTTTGGGAAAATCTGAGTCAATGATTCTCTTGACCTTAGCCTGAGGTCCTATGTGCTAGACCTAATAGTGTAGGATCTCTCAGTACCTCTGAGAGTCTTTGACTCCAATTCCTTTTGCTAGCCCAGCAATTCTCAACCTGTGGGTCATAACCCCCAGAGGGTCACACCTCAGATATTTACATTACCATTCATAACAGTAACATAAGGTTACAGTTATGAAGTGGCAATGAAAATAATTTTATGGTTGGGACTCACCAGGACATGAGGAACTGAATTAAAAGAATGCAGCATGAGGGGGGTTGAGAGCCACTGCACTAGATGAAAGCCTGGGAGGTAGAAAACTGAGGAAACAGTGAGAATTGAGGTAAGAAGGAAGATCAGGGTCTCCATTCCCATCCTTATCTATGTAAGCTCTACCCTTGGATCTGACCTTGAGCTTAATAAAGTAATAAAGATAAGAAAACTGAAAGAGTGAGGTTACTTTGGGGATAGCTATAATGAGCACCTTGTATTTTGATTGCCTGGCAAACTTCCTCCATTTTAGTAAGAGAACGTCCATTTTCTCAGGTATCTACTCCTGCCCCCAGTTAGTCCAGGCAACCATGTAATTTGACCGTAAGATTCCAAAAGTAGATAGTCACTCAGGCTCTGAATGGTCAAGAGCCATGGCAATTGGCTCATGGATGAATAAGACACTCAAATTGGATCCACAAACATAAGGTATAGAACTTTTTCTAGAATAATTATGAAGGAAAATATTTTTCTGGGGGGGGGTGCTAAGATGGCTGGATAGAGAGGCACCCTGAGAATAAAATTCTCATGAGATTGTGCTGAAACAGCCTTTGAACAACAAATATAAATCTGCTCCCCCCAAAAAACCTATGTCTAGTAGTCAATAAAAATTCTAGCTATTTCAAGTGTCTCCTGGAAAAGCTGGAAATAGCTTTCACCTCTTATGTCCCCGAATCTGCCTTCTGCTTCCCAAAGTCCTGTTTAATTTCTCCAGATGAATAGTTATCTATTCATATATTTATGAGTTAGGAGTATACAGGGGGTGTGTATATAAAATGAGATTGGATACATGGAAAGGGCATTATTTAAGAAAAAATTTCTAAAACAACTTTTTTTTTTTTTGGTTTTTCGAGACAGGGTTTCTCTGTGTAGCCCTGGCTGTCCTGGAACTCACTCTGTAGACCAGGCTGGCCTCGAACTCAGAAATCCACCTGCCTCTCCCTCCCAAGTGCTGGGATCAAAGGTGTGCGCCACCACCGCCCGGCTAACAACTCTCCAAGATGAAACGAGACATTTTGCAAAGCTCCCCCATAGTTTAAGACATAGCACCAAGACTAGGGAACATTGATAGCTTGACTCTGAATGTGACCACAAGGTTATGTTTCGAATGTTTGTTCCGTGTCTGGTAGCAATAAGTTATGTATCTGTGAAACCTTTAGAAGGTGTGGCCCGGCTGGCAGAAGCAGGGTGCTAGGGGCACGCACTTGAATGCATCCTTACCTCCAGTTCCTCTCTCACTCTGTTCCTTGGTCTGATATAATGTGATCAGTCTGTCTCATGTTCTTCCCACCAGAAGCTGGGCTTCTGAGCCATGATATACTGAAACCCTCTGATGTAGCCAAAATAATTATTTCTTCCCTAGAGTGACTGCTCTCAGATAAAGTATTGTATACAGTACTGTGACACAAAGTCACTGGTATAGAAAACTGGTAGCAGAGGAAAGGGGTCACTGCTGTGACCAAACCCAACCATGTGGCTCTTAAGTTTTGGTAACTGATTCCCGGGATGAACTTGTAAGACTTTAGAGATACGAGCTGGCGAAGCCCTATAACAGTGTAAGCAGAGATCCGAGAGACTCAACGGGAGTTCAGAAGGTCAAAATGTTCAAAGAAATCCAAACAGTGAAGGCTAGGCTCATGAAGCTCATAAGGGAACAAGACCTCTGATGGACATCAGACTGGAAACCATTCACATTTCAACCCGACAAAGTGTTGGTTTTCCCAGGGCCCTGAAATTTTGAGTAATGTGAATTCAAAAGTAATGGACTAATTAATTTGGTAGTATAAATTGAATGACAGCATAGCACTCACGTCATACCCTAGTTATTGCCGGCTACTTTATCCATATTTACAGTAAGAATGTGAAGCAGGGCTGGTGAGAGGCCTCTGTAGGTTGAAGCATTTGGATGAAGGTGTGATGACTTGGATTCAATCCCTAGCTCCCAAAAGGTGGGAAGAAAGAATTGACTCTCCAGAGTTGCCCTCTGACATACACACACAAACTATGGTACACACATGCCATACACATACAACATATATAATTTATAAAATAATCTTGAGTAAAAAAAAAAAATAAGAGCAGATAAAGAAATGTGAAAAATAGGCAATTTTGTCAGAAAAAAAAACACATTAAAGTCTGTGGCCAAAAATATTTTAATTGTTAAGAATAAAAATGTCAGGCTGGAGAGATGGCTCAGTGGTTAGGAGCACTGACTGCTCTTCCACAGGTCCTGAGTTCAATTCCCAGCAACCACATGGTAGCTCACAACCATCAGTAACGGGATCTGATGCCCTCTTCTGGTATGTCTGAAGACACCTACAGTGTACTCATATAAAATAAATAAATAAATCCATTTTTTAAAACTGGGTCTTTCTACTTGAAATGAAAAAAAAAATGACATTTAAAAAAAAAAAGCCAAGCTTTTTGTGCAGATGGATGCCTGAACAATACCTATACAAGATGAAGCCAGTCAAAGTTCCAACATGTATGAGAGGAGTTCATGAGGTCCCTAGTGGAGGAGCTATTAGCACGTAATTGGTGCTGAGGAAGAGGTAGTCACTTTTCTTTGAGAGTGTGACCATTGGTCTTCCCTGCCCCAGTGGATGGGCCAATATCCATTTGTATATATGTTCAACCCTAATTAGATTCAGTGATAAGGATAAGAAGAACAAGGAGAAAAAGGAAGAGGAGAAAAGGGGGGCTTGAAGTTTAGGAGGAAGACATGTTGGGAGGGGTCTCAGAGGGAGTTGGGAGAGGTATCCAGGTATAAAATGTTCAAATCACAATTTATACATGTATGAAATTTTCAATGAATTAAAAAAAGCATATTATTAAAAACTAGAAGCAGCCAAGCTATTTCTACCAAGAAAGGTAGGAAGGGTTCTGAGGGAATTTCAGCAGATGAGACTCCACCCACCAAAGGCTCCAGGGTATAACACTGAAAACTTGTCTAAAAGACGTAGCTTTGAAAAATTAGTGCTTCCAGGTCTACCTAGGGAAGTGTGTTCCCTAGCTTCATCCCCCAGACTCTCAAAGACTTTTGTAATTGTGACTGAAGAGGTCCCGCAACTGCTTCAGAGAGCAGGACACCTAGCTATTGTCCACGTGGGGCTGGTTTTGAAGGCAGACAACATGCAATCACTACAGGGCTGTGAACTTTTACAATATTCCAGGGAAGAGCCTGTGAGGTCAGGGTTTGTTGTAGGGCTGGGATCTCAGAAACTTTAGGCGAGCTATCCATGAAGCTGTGAGAGTACAGCCACGGGGAAACCTTTAGAATGTTAGAGGCTCCAAGGGCATGGAATGTGTGCTAGCAAAAGCTATACAATACTGACTAGAAACAGCCCAGGAGATGGAACCTATGGGCTGCCCAAGCTTACTGGTACCCACACCATGCTACCACACATCACTGATGCTGAACCCATATAGAGCTGTAGTAGTGAATGCTTTTCCTGATGGTTTTCAGGCTTTCTTTGGTTCCATTCCTTCTCTCTGTACCCCTCTTTATCTCTTCTGGGATAGCAATAGTTACTGCATGCTGTTGGATGTTGAAAACGTGTAGCTTTCTTTCATGGTTTACAATTAGAAATTTGCCTTAACTCTCAAAAGAGACTTTAAACTTTGTATTTTAAAGGGTGCTTAGACCGTTAAGGCTGGGGAATTCTTGAAGTTGAACTGGCGCATTTTTATGTGATGGCTATGAGCCTTTGGAGCCTTGGGGCAGAAGATTATATATCTTGAATTTGAAATATCACTCGATTGATCGAGTTTTGAATGCCCGATCTCTAAATGGTACCATTATTTGGGATGCTGGATGAAGTGGGGCCAACCTAGAGGAAGTATGTCAGTAGAGGTTGGAAGGGAACTTTGAAGGTTACCCCCATATCTTGTTCTCTGTTTTCTGGTCCGGAGTACCATATACAGCCTCTATCACATGCTTATAATACCATGTACCAGCCATTCCTTGTATCTTCCCTGCAGGACACTGAAATCCCCTGAGAACACAACTCAAAGTAAAGCTCTCCTCCATTAAGTTGTTTCCATTGGCTATCTGGATCCTAGCAATGCAATGGGTACCAAGTAAATGGAAAACCAAATTCTAATGAAATCTGTCTAACCGCAAAGGCTGTGTGCCTTCCACCATGCTGTCTAGTACAGGCGGATCTACAGTCTTGACCATAGATGTTTGATCTAGAGACGCTTTGACTCTCTGCCTCTGCTCGCCTATTGTGATGGTTAACTTCATGCATCTAGGCTATGGAGTGTCTAGAGATTTAAACATTATTTTTGTTGGGGGGGGGAGAGAGGGAGGGAGGGAGGGAGGGAGGGAGGGAAAGAGAGAGAGAGCCCATGAGATTAATATCTGAATAGGGAGACTGAGTAGATTGTGTTTCCTTATGTGGATAGGCTCATCCATCTGCTGAAGACCTGAGTAAAATAAAAGGAAATAAAGAACCCTTTCTTCCCTGTCTCTAAGCTGGAATGTCAATTTTCTGCCATTAAATTTACTACTGACTATCAGGAGTCTTCTCCTTAAACATTAAAAATATTAGACTTCTTCCCTTCCATATGATCTAATTCTTTATAATAAATTTTCATATATATTTGAACCTACTAAGTGATAGATAGAATATAGACAGCAGTAAGTGGTGATGGAAGGAGAGGAATGGATAGACAGATAGCTACAAATGGTGCTGACCCGAATGTAAGGTGGAGAGCCTGTCAGAGAGACCATTGGCCCTAGCCTGGGTATGGAGGCCGTTGGTAACAAGTTATGGAAATGAACCGTGAAAGTACAGTCCTATGAAGTCCATTAGGCTACCCCCACTGTTGGATTTCACCGGCTTGTCGCTGAATTCCAAGGCAGAGTTTTGTCGTTCCTGACTACCCAGTTCTGTGACCAGTGAAAGAAGTCTTGTTCCACGCTGTCCTGAGCAAGGTTTAAGAAGTGTGATGGTTAATCTCCATCACCAACCTGACTGGCTTAGAATCAATACCTCTCGACCTGTCTGTGGGAGTATTTCTGAAGAGGATTGACTGAAGAAGGAAGCTATACCTGGGCTTGGTGCTCAAACTGAATAAAAGTGTGAAAATGAAAAGTGCTGGGCAAGTGTCAGCTTCTGTATCTGTTTCCTGGTCAGCCCAGAAGCCAGCGAGCAGCCCTGTGCTCCAACCATCGGGCTGTCTGGGTCATGATGGACCACACCTTCTCAAACTATAAACCAGACATGTCTTCCTGCTCTTCGTTTCCTTGCTGATAGGTCTTCCAGCTTGGTAAGTAGAGGAGTAATGATGAAAATACTGTCAGTGAAGACCTGTGGAATCTTTTAGTCACCGAGGCTGGTACTACACTAGGCCACACCCAGGTCTCACAGCCACAAGGGCCTGCACAGTCCGAGTTGTAAACAGACACCTGCTCCAGGGAAGATGCATGAATGCATCTCACTGAGGCACAGGGTTCTGCCTCATGCTGAGGCAGGTTTGGAGCTCTGTGTACACGCCCTGACCTGGGGATAACTGCACTGCTCAAGGTTAAAGGAGCAGAGGAGACACTCCTGGACACCAACCCTGATGCTAAGCAGCAGAGCATCTGAGTATCTCAGTGCCTGCTAAGGATCTGCATAGTCTGGAGGATGGGGCTGGGGAAGAGTCAGACCCAAAATTCATCTGTAAGACCAACAATTATGCAAGTGAGAACTTGACCCTAGGGAAAGTAGAAATGACTCTGAGGTTTCCAAAGAAACCAGGGCAATTCCCAGCACACACATGGTGGCTCGAAACCATCCAGAAATCCAGTTCCATGAGATCTGATGCCCTCCTCTGGTCTCTGTGGGTACTGCATGTACATGGTACACATACAAACAGGCAAAACATTCATACACATAAAATAAAAAAGAAATATTTTTTTAAAGAAAAGGAAAACTTGAGCCTATTCCACTGTGACACTGGCCTCCATTTGCTGCGAGAATATGTTTGGAGGCTCTTGTTAAGAATTCTAGCTGAGGCCGGGCAGTGAGTGGCGCATGCCTTTAATGCCAGCACTTGGGAGGCAGAGGAAGGCAAATTTCTGAGTTTGAGGCCAGCCTGGTCTACAGAGTGAGTTCCAGGACAGCCAGGGATAAACAGAGAAACCCTGTCTCGAAAAAAAAAAAAAAAAAGAATTCTAGCTGACTAAAGAGGCACTTATTTTCCTCCTGGCTTTCTTGGCTTTGGAGTTTCACCACAGCAGTCCCATCTCTGAGATCCAAGGCAAAGTCCCCTGTTTTCTTCTGTACCTTGTTCTTGAGAAAGTAGGCCATGCTCCTGCCCTGCTGTGTCAAGGAATGGCAGAGGCAGGCATTAGCCACGTGGCTAATGCATTTCAGTAGTCATGCTGCGGGTAATAGCCTGGGAGGAGGGGCCATGGAAATTAGCTTGGTCCCTGATTTTACAGGGAAGACAGGCAATGGGTTTCAAGTCTAATTCTTGAACATAAGTCATTCTACCTCCTCAAAGTGTATGGCGTTTCTCTTCATGCTGCCTCAAGTTAGCGAAGAAGTGATATGGGCAAATCCTTCCTGTGGTCTTTTATGGTTATGTTGTTGCTGTTGTTATTGTTTGGTTTTTGGTTTTGTTATTCTTTTGTTGTTTTGTTTTCTGCTGTTGTTGTGTTGTTTGTGTTGTAGTGTGTTGTGCTGTTTAGAGTTGGGCTGATTAGTTGCCTAGTTGGTTAGTTTGGTGTTTTTGAGATGAGGTCCTGAGATATAACCCACACTAGCCTTGAACTCCCAATTCATCTGTTTGAGTCTCTGGAGTGGTGGAATTACAAAATTGTGCCATCATGCCCAGATTTTCTATTGACTTCTTCAGAGTGTCTTAATATTAGACTAAGACCAGACCCGATAGACTTACAAAGACATTTCAGTTTTTTAATATTCAAATCTGCATCTGTGAAAAGATGAATTCTGGGGGATCTTCCTCAATCAAAACCTTTCATCCTCTTCCACTTAAATCTCTCATTTACAGTGGCGTAAGCTTTGGCTAATATTAGATAAACCCAGGAGCAATAGACCATGTGGACATATAACATGTATATATAATTATTTATATGTGCATATATAATTATACACACACACACATATATGACTCAAAAACATGAAGAGCTTTCTGTGTTTGAGGCAATGTGCTAGTCCCTATGATGAACACAGAGACAAATAAAAGCATGGCTTTGGAGTTGGTCTACTTTAGGTCACCCCGAAGACAACATACATAAACTTTTTGGCATAGAGTTAGCTCTCAGTCTCTTATCCCAAGCTCCCCTCCCATGTTCTTAATCCTCAGTGCAATGTGCAAGAGCCCTATGGATTCCTTTTGTTGAACACAACCTTTGTCCCTTCAAAAAGGAACATCACTTAGTATGTAAAAGAAAGTTTGACCTTCGATAAAAGTCATTATTTGTGAAGTAAATAATTTGTAGCATCATTACCTTAGCTTTAAACTAGCTGAGAGAAATGCAGCCTGGGGTAGAGTAACCCCATGTGGGACAACAAGGCAAGTTCCAGGAACTGCATGCACCTACACAAGGGCCTGTCCTGATGTACCCATTCATTAGTAGTGTGGGCTTCTCTGACCACTGCAGGCTTGACACAGACTCAAGTTCAGGAAAAGCTGGCATGGAGTAATTTTTACATGTCCTTTATTTATTCTTGCTAAGTGTGGTGCATTTGAATGACCCAAATCCTCAGTCATGAAAGTTCCTGTGGAAGACATGAAATTTTTCTTTTTTTAAGGAAAGGATATACTGTCATTTACTAGTTCCTCAGAGCATATACGTTAGCTGACACATTTAGATACTCAGAGTGTTCTCTGTTGTTGAATAACAAAGGAACTAAAGGAGTCACTCATGAAAGCACCATGTTTGACTGATACTGGATTCATATAGAATTGCAATAGTGAGCATGTACATAGGTCCTATAGCATATGAGGCATTGTTCTAAGAACTTAAAAAATGTATTTTTAAAAATATAGCCAGGTGTAGTGATGCACACATTTAACCTCAGCACCTGCCTATAATAGCAAGATATCCCTAAAGATGCAATAGGGGCACTCACATCTTGCTGGTGACCTACAGCTGTCTAATTTGATTTACTTAACAGTATGGAAAGTGTACCTGGTACTGGAAACAGAGCTAACTACCAGGGCTAATGTGGTCAGTGGCCTTAGAGGAGAACATGCCATGGCCACTACCACATAGTCAAGCCTAAAAACATACACAAGAAACATTTACTGGTCTTACTATGTTGTGTGTGTGTGTGTGTGCACATATGTGTGTGTGTGTGTGTATATATATATATGTATATATGCATATGCATTTATACATATATATAGCAACAATAATTAAGAAAAAATAGGCCATGAACTTAAAAAGAAATAGGGAAAACATGGAACAGAGAGAGGGGAGAATGATATAATTATATTTAATTTTTTACATTTTTATTTTATGTGAATTGGTGTTTTGTCTGCATATATGTCTTTATGAAGGTATTGGATCCCATGGAACAGGTGTTAAAGACAATTATGAGTGCTGGGAATTGAACCTGGATCCTTTGGAAGAGCAACCAGTGCTCTTAATAGCTGATCCATCTCTCCAGCCCTATATTTAATTTTTTAAATTGCAAAAAAAAAAAGATTTAATCTTATACTATACAATGTGGATATAACTATTCATAGAAACAAATACTCCCATTGGACAGGTGGGAAAATACAGACTTGGATAACTCAACTAATATGTAAAACATTATGCAGCTATCACTGATGCAACTTAATCAAGCTCAGCCAGTCTTGCTAAAAGGTCAGTGGTACTAAGCCTTGAGTAACTGCTTCCCAAGAATGATGGGGAAAATCCTCACTTAAACTGTCCCCTTCTCACAAACAAATACATAAACATGTGCATAGCCACATGCATCTTATGGTAAAGATATACCTTCGTCCTGCAAACTTAGTACAGATGGGAATAGCGAACTCTTTTCTATCTAGTTAGGATCACAGAACTAGAATCAGTACCCAGACCATTTCAATTGGATTTGGATGGAAAACTTCACAGCAGAAAGTGAGTAATAATGGTTTGCAAATACACACCATTATATAGCAACCAATGTCTAAAAATCCATGAATAGCACCGTAATGACTCGTAAGCGAAGTCCTCCATTGCAACAAACCACTCTCTCTGATCCTTTAGAAGAAGCTTGATACTAATTAAAGGTCTATGTGATCCAACACCCTCTGAGGATGGTTATTTTGTTTTGTTTATCCATTCTTAAAATGTGCTCTACAGAATAAACATATAAGAATCACCTGGATGTGTATTTGAGGGAAAAGTGTGGATTGCTGGATTCCACTGCATAGGCAATGGATCCGAATTTCAAGGGGCCGGATAATCTGTACTGTAGGTGTCTCCTTCTGTGAGGTCTAATAACTGATGTTCAACATGACAGGCTCTGCAATCACCAGAAAAGACAAGTCACAAGTGTGAGGGATCATCTCAATTAGACGAAGAGAGGAGAGCAGAGCCACGTAAACGTGGGGAATACCATTCCATGGTCTTAGGATCCTGAGCCACGTGCAAGGAAGTCTCTTTAGCGTTCATCTCTCTCTGCAGTCTCAGTACCCGACAATACCCACAGTCTTGTGCTTCTTCCCCCATGCCTAATTTTAATTCCCAACATGGTGGACTGTACCCTGGAACCATGAGCCAAAATAAACCATCCTCCCTCATGCTGTCAAGTATTTTATCACAGCAATGAGAAAAGTAATTAATATATGCCTGACCTGATTGTCCACTGCTAATTCATGCGTGCACACTAAATTACCCACAATACCAAGCGGTACTACATCCACAAAGCCCATAACCATTTAGGAGCATAACCTCCTTTGTTTGAATCCTTAAGAGCTTTATTTCTAAATCCAGTGGAAGCCGGCTTTCCCTCACACTGTTCTTTGTGTTGTGACTCTGAGGGAAATGAAATATATACCTGAACTCTGAGCCTTATCCTGTTAGTCTCAGGTTACGGTATTTGCATAAGGTTTTCATTCCACGTAAACTGATTTACAATTCAGCCAGTCCACAAGTTCCAAGTTAATGTATGAGGGACAGCTAACAAATGATCACTGGAAAAATAAATGACCAACTTACCCTCAGCCTTTTACTGGTTTTGTTTTAATCGTTTAGGCATTGGCTTTAATCTCTGCTCTTGACTTTCATCCAACTCTGACTCTGAGGGCAGGATTTGTTATTACTCCCCTGGTCAAAGGAAGTTAACAGTTATCCCTGGTTCCCTGAAGAAACAAATCACTGAGAGCCGTGAGTATTGTTTGCCACAGTTCTCTGCTACTCTAAGAAAAAGAATGGTTTCCGGGGCTTGGAGGATGCATCCTCCAAGGTGCTCAAGCATGAAGACCTGAGTTGGATCCCCAACACACACACACACACACACACACACACACACACACACACACACACATATAAAACAGCTGGCACAGTTATATGAGCCTGTAATCCCAGCACTGGCAAAATGGGAACAGGAGGATATTAGGGCTTGATAGACAGCCAATCTAGATACATCAGTGAGCTCTAGATTCACAGAGAGACCCCCATCTCAAAAAAAAAAGTTGCAACTTTGAATAATTAAGGACAATACTCAGTCAGCATTGAGCTCTGGCCTCCATGTTTATGGAACCACATAAACATGTGGAAATGTGGAACCACACACTTATATATCTTAACTATTAAGTTCATACTTCTAAATTTATACCAGTACCTCTTTCCTGAGTACCAGCCATCCAGCCATCTAAAGGACACATCAAACTCAGCATACTAAGTATTAAGATACAACCTTCACCCACAATCTCCTCCTATATTCCTATCTCAGTGGCTGGCTTCCTATGGTAGTCCCCAAGCAATAAAAACTATAATCATTTACAGATACCATATATTTCATTTGGCATCATAATTGGTTTCAAGTCCTTCCCTGTCTTCTTCATATCCACATTTTTGCTTTAGCTAAGTTTTGTCCTGTCCTAATCCTTACTTCTACCTTCTAACTCTAGACTAAGCAGTGTAAAACAAAATTCCTATGGGTACCAGGCATTATAACTAAATAATTTAGGTCTAGTGTGGATATTATAGCATGATGCAAACTATAAACACATGCTTTATCTAAAGCACTTGCAGATCTTTGAACAAGAATGCAGTGTTGGAAAGTTAGGCTGTTGATTCAGAAGTATACAGATTGAAGCAGGCCAAGTTAAGTGTTCTGAGTTTGTGTAGTAGATGCTGGGTGTTGGGTGGATTGTCTGTCTATGCGTTGTGGGTTGACTTGCATCCCATAAAACAGATATGCTCAGGTCCTAAGCCCTAGTTAACGGTGCATGTGACTCCATCAGGGTTGGGTACACCTTAAGCCCAAATGCAGTTGTGTGAAGAGGTCAGGCTTTTAGGAGGGCATTAGGTTTTGAAAGTTCTGCTGTTAGGGGTGGTATTAAAGTGTTATAAACAAGCTGAGAGAAACTGGATTGTCTCTGGTGTCCTTCTGCCTCTTTCTGTGGCAATGAGGATGTCATAACAAAATGGCTTAAGTAACCAGGCATCAATTCTTCTGGAGCCTTAATTGTGGACCTCCAGTCTCTAGAGAAATAAACTTCAGTTATTAATAAATCACCTCATTTGTGATATTTTGTTATAGCACCAGGAAATTGTTACTTGGGGTCTTTGTAAAAGTAACCACACCAAGAGGAGGTCATACTGCTTAGGGAGGACACCAATCCAAAGCCTGGTGTCCTTGTAAGGTAAGGGAAGTTGGGACACAGAAACATACGGGAGATACTGCACAGGGGGACATCCCAGGTAAAGACATAACATAAGCTGAAGTGGTACAGCTATGAGGCAATGCCAGTGAGGGCTGGCAACCACAGGCCACTAAAACTCCCCCATCAGACTGTAGGACTCTGAAAGGCAGCCTGGTTCCTGGTTAAGCTAAGGTTAAAAATCCCGGTGACCCTGAAGGGACGGCAGGTGTTTTCCCTAGTTCCAAGACACTAGGCTCCAGACACAAGGCCACATCCCTCCATAGATTTGTGGCTGTCAGTCACTTAAGGGCAACACCCCAAGCCCATCCACAGGTAGAGGACTTGACCTATAGCCTCAAGACAGATCTCCATTTTAATGAGCTACCTAAAGGCCTGGAGGCTCACCCAATAAACTCCCCTTCCCAGACACTCCCCCCTGCAAAAGGTATTTAACCTGAGGCCCACCCTGAGAAGTGGGGTGCGGTTTTATTCATCTACTTTCCACCATGGCAGTAAATACCTTAAAACCACGTACTATCTCTTTTCATCCGGAGCAATGGAGAAGCCCTTCGCCTATGGAGCCACCGTCTAATCTTCTGTACAAGGCCTCTCTCTCTGTGCACCCAGCCAGGACCACCAAGCCAAACAAGCCAAGGACTCTCTCCATGGGACCCAAATGGAGTCCTCTTTTCCCCCTTGGCCTGGGCTAGATCCAGCCTGATAGCCCCCACTCCATTCTTAGCTCTTCCACAGTTCACAGCAGCGCCTGGGTGCCCAAGAGCCTGAGAATCAGACTGTCCCCAGCCTTCCTGCAAACCCGGGGCCCCTGAGCCAGCTCCGGTTGTCCTGCACCTCAGACTGTGCTCCCCCACCCCTGGAGCCGTGTCCCACAGCTTCCCCATTGCCTGACACCCGCCCAGCACCACCAGTGTGGGGTAAGCATAGTCAAACTTCCCTCATCCTGCCTCCCTGAGTGGCCCAGCCCCATGGCAGAGCAGACGCTGGGCCCCATGGCAGAGCAGACGCTGGACCCCATTAACCCTAAATCAAACTACATGAGAACCCATCTATCGAGATGATGCTCTAGGGATTAGAACTTCAGCATATGAATTTGAGAAAGAACAAATTTTAACCCATAAACGTTAGAGATCCCAATTGAGAGTAGAAGTCCTGAGACACTTGCAAAAACTTAATACTTAATACCAGTGCCCTAAACAAGGAGCATGTTATTTTTGGCAACAGTTCCTAACTTGTTTGTGAGAATATGGCTGAGATTCAGGTCAAAGAAAATGATGCCAATCTAATTCCTTTAAATATTTAAGGCACAGAATGGAATTTGATTCTTTTCGGTCTGTTACCACATGTTGATATATCGCTGCCCTTAAAACAGAAGCTGCCATTTCTTTTTTTAAAAAAAAACAGATTTATTTATTTTATGTATCTGAAATGTATATGTATGTACATTGTCACTGTCTTCAGATACATCAGAAGAGAGCATCAGATCCCATTACAGATGATTATGAGCCACCATGTCATTGCTGGGAATTGAACTCAGGACCTCTGAAAGAGCACTCAGTGCTCTTAACCTCTGAGCCATCTCTCCAGCCCCCAGAAACTGCATTTCTAAATGACACAAAGTTTCTTTCTTTTGTCCACTATCAGGTGTGGACTGAAGTCTTTCTTCCCCAAGTTCACATGTTGCAGCCCCAACTACCTGGACCACAGAATATGATGGGTTTGGGAGACTGGCCTTCAAAGTTGTTGTTAACTGACCCGTCTGACTGGTGTCCTCGAATGATAAGGAAACCACCAGTTTCCTCGGACTCCAGAAATGAATGCCTTTGGGGAAACAACTGAACAAGGATACAAGGAGAAGGTGCAGCTGTCACAAGTCAAGAAGAAAGACCTTAGAAGAAACCAAATCCACTGATGCTCTGGTCTTGAATGTCCAGCCTCCAGAACCATAAGGAAATACATTTCTGTTGCTTAATATGCCTAGTCTGTGACAATTTATGTCATCCTAAGTAACTGATGACATCTTTAAATTTAAAACTTTGGTGGGGGCAGTAATGGGGATTGAACCTGGGCCTTGCACAGGCAAGGTAAGCAAAAATGTATGTATTTTAAGACCGATGCTAATAAACGTGAGGCCAGCTTTCTGCACAAGGAACTGTGCTTGGAGGACTCAGGGTCAAGAGAAGACACAAGTTATTAGCTGAAGTCCTAATTCCCAAGACCTGCATAACAGGTACATTATTTCAATGGTTTTTTGTTGTTGTTGTTGTTGTTGTTGTTGTTTTGGTTTGGTTTGGTTTGGTGTTTTGGTTTTTTTTGTTTTTTGTTTTTTGTTTTTGGTTTTTCGAGACAGGGTTTCTCTGTATAGCCCTGGCTGTCCTGGAACTCACTAGGTAGACCAGGCTGGCCTCGAACTCAGAAATCCGCCTGCCTCTGCCTCCCAAGTGCCGAGATTAAAGGCATGCGCCACCACCGCCCAGCTGGGTTGGGTTTTTTTTTTTTTTTTTTGACATTTATCTTAAAATTTCTCTGCAACTAATGACATTACTTAACGTTTAAAAAGCATGTCATTTTAAGGATGGGCATAGTGATGCATGCCTTGAATCCCAGCACTCAGAAGGCAGAGGCAGACAGATTTATGTGAGTTCAGGGCCAGCCTGGCCAACATAGTGAGTTCAGCCAGGGCTACACAGAGAAACCCTGTCTCAAAACAACAACAAAGAAATGTCATATTTATTACAAAGATAGCTGAGGGGTTAGGGAGATGGTTAAGTGAGTAAAGCAGTCACCAAACAAGAATGGGGACTTGAGTTTTGATCCTCAGGACCCATATAAGAGCCAGAAAGATATGGTATCCCATCTTTGAGTATACACACACACCACACTAACACACACACATTGCATACACACTGTACATACATAAACAAAAACCAAAATTTTGAAAAGTCAACTAAAAGTTTAAAATGAAAATTAGATGGGCTGGAGACAGAGCTCAGGCAATAAAGTTTTCCTTGCAAGGAGAAGAACTTGAGTTCAAGCCCCAGAACCTCACAAAAGTGCCAAGCAGGCTGGAGAGATGGCTCAACGGTTAATTGCACTGACTGCTCTTCCAGAGGTCCTGAGTTCAATTCCCAGCAACCATATGGTGGCTCACAATATGTAATGGGATCCGATGCCCTCTTCTGGTATGTCTGAAGACAGCTACAGTGTACTCATATACATAAAAATGAATAAAATTTTAAGAAAAGTGCCAAGCAGGTATACACTTGTATCCAGCATTGCAGAAGCAGACACAAGAAGACCACTGAAACATGATTATCACAGGATATTTGAACACACTATGACCCCAGACATTGTGTTGTTTACTGAAAAAACCTGTTTCTAGTTACACACCTGTTTCTAGTACACACCTTTAATCCCTCTGGCTGGAATATTGACACGGCCTTATACACACCTTTAATCTCAAATGATTAAGGTAAAGTTAGTTTGTAGAAGGAATAACCTATGTTTGAAAGTGATATCTAATTGAGTGGCAGAAAAAGTGATGAATCAGAGAAAGATTTAATAGAATAGGACACGCCCAATTCTCATAAAAAGAGAGGAAAGGGAAGCTACTTGAGAGACAGTGAAGCCGGGCGGTGGTGGCACACGCTTTTAATCCCAGCACTTGGGAGGCAGAGACAGGTGGATTTCTGAGTTCGAGGCCAGCCTGGTCTACAGAGTGAGTTCCAGGACAGCCAGGGCTACACAGAGAAACCCTGTCTCGAAAAACGAGAGAGAGAGAGAGAGAGAGAGAGAGAGAGAGAGAGAGAGAGAGAGAGAGAGAGAGAGAGTGAAATTGTGTAGCTCTAAAGAGATGAAGAGAAGGAGGCAGTTTTACTGGGACAGTTGTACAGAGACAGGTTGCAGAGAAGACAGAACAAGCCAAAGAATGAGTAAGAGCCAGAAGATTAGAACAGATTGACAGTGATAGTTTGAGGTCAAGCAGAGCAATTCAGGAGAAGCCAGACTGAATCAGTCAGCTTGGAGAGGAGTTTGAGTGAGAACAGCTGAGTTGAACCAGCCAGTCAGAGCTCAGAAAGAAACAAAAAGGGTGAGCTTTTTCAGCAACAAATCTCAGAGGCTGAAAACATTCTAGGCCAAGATTAGATTGTACAGAGGCTAAACACTTCCAGGACTAGGCCTAGGTTAGTAGACAGAGGCAGTAAGCCTCTGAGATGATAATTACCACAGGAGAATAAAGGTACTGTCGCACATGCTAGACAGTCAGCCAAGCCTAAGTCATGACAGCTAGGCTAATGGCAGACTTTGTCTCAAAGGAAGTAGACAGCATCTAAGGAAAGGCATCCGAGCTTGTCCTTGGGCCTCTACACAGACCTGTACACACATGTGCACAAACACTTATGTACATATATGCATTCAAAATGAGACTTAGAAATGTCTCGTCACGTGTGAGATTAGCAAGTTTTCAAAGTCTTAGCTATGGGGCTCTATGGCCCATGGCTTTTTCTCACCGCTCTCATGAAGAAAAAGGGCAGGGCAGGAGCCTTTCTAAATTCCAGCCTCTGGTTAGGTTCACCTAATTCTCCCAACAACTCTATGAAAGATGTCTTAAATAGCCAAAATTGAGCCAGTTCTCACTCGTGTGACTGGGTGTTTTTCCTGTGAGAGGTAATGTGCAAACAAGAAAGGTTTGGGTGTTTTTGTATTTCACAATTAAATTTGATTCAAAATTTAGGCTTTGAGGGGTCTGAAGAGGTGGCTCAGCAATTGAGAGCACTTGTTACTCTTGCAGAGGACTCAGGGTTTCATTCCCAGCACTCACATGATGGCTCACAACCATCTGAAACTCTAATCCTAGGAAATCTGACACTCTTTTATGACCTCTCCACAGACACTAGACATAGAGTTGGTACACATACACACATGTAGGCAAAATATTCATATGCGTAAAATAATAAAATAAACAAATTGTTTAGATAGATAAATAGATAGTAGATAGATAGATAGATAGATAGATAGATAGATATTTAGAAATTTAGGTTTTGAGTATTGGCACTCAGAAGGCAGAGACTGGCAGAGCTCTAAGTTTGATGTCTGTTTAGTGAGTTCCAGGATAGCCAGAGCTACACAATGAGACCCTGCCTCAAAAACAAAACAAAACAAAACAAAACAAAAGCAGTAGGCTTTGTCTCTATACAGTATTTAACTTTTAAACAAGTGTCTTCATTTGCTTTTCTGTTGCTATGATAAATACCATGACAAAAATCAGTCTGGGGAGGAAAGGGTTACTTGGCTGCCTCCAGGCTCACTTCCCATGGCTTACATAGCCTGCTTTCTTATGCAATTTTGGATCACCTTCCTTGGGGTGACACCTTACACAGTGAGCCTTCCCACATTAATTAATCAAGAAAATGTCCTAGATGGCACCTTTTAAGCTCTGCTTTCTGGGAGACAAAGGCAAATAGATCTCTCCAAGTTCCAGGTCAGCCAGTCTCAAGAGAAAGAGAGAGAAAGGGAGAGAGAGAGAGAGAGAGAGAGAGAGAGAGAGAGGGAGGGAGGGAGGGAGGGAGGGAGGGAGGGAGGGAGAGAGAGAGAGAGAGAGAGAGAGAGAGAGAGAGAGAGAGAGAGAGAGAGAGAGAGGTGTTTGGGGGACAGAGGGAGACAGAGAGACAGAGACAGTGAGAGAGAAGAAAGATGCCCCACAGATTTACCTACGGGCCAGTCTGATGGAGGCAATCCCTCATTTGAGATCTAACTAACACAACCAGGTTGTTTCCCCATTTGAATATTTAAATGAATTGATATTACAGAAAAATTGGCCCTGATTAGGCTTCCCTCACATTTCTCTTGAGGGAAAAGTTTGGGGTCAGCCATAATAAATTTATAGACCTTTATGATGATTTGTCCAGGTTAATAAGAAGTTATAGGTTGTACAGAAAGACAAAATATGCCTGCCTTATTTGCCACAGTACCTGTACATTTAAAATAGTATCTAGAACACAAATAAATATTTATTTGATGATGGGAGGTGAAATATTTATTTGATGAGAATGAGAATAGGAATTTCCTATAAACAGATGGATCACTCTTTTAACTCAAGTTTCACCCAAGAAACCAAGGAAAATTCTAGATTTTGTGCTAGCACTGTATGAACTAGAGTGGAAAGTCAGGGTGGAATTTCGCCCATGTTAGAACTCTGTGGTCTATTGGGAAGATTTGGGTAGGAGGTTCATTTCTTATTTCAGTGAGGAAAAACATTAAGGACAAAAGACATAGCAAGCAAGTCAAAAGACGGGCTCCCTGCTTGTTCCCCATCCCTCACTGAGAAACAAGCAGACTTGACCAGCACAGGCCCCATTATCATGCAGGGCTGACATTCCACCATAACATTACTAGTTAGTTGCTTAAGTTCCTGAAGAGTCCGTTCCGTTTGTTTGTCTGTCTCAGAGAGACGGATGAAGGGGAGTGGAAGCCTTTTGCCTCTTCTTACTTCTTCCTCTAGCATAGGAATCAGGATTCATAACAATATCTAGCGACAATTCTTTTTTGGCTTCTTAAGTACAAAGGGATACATTTTCCCCTGTTTACATAAAGCCCAAAAGGAAAAAATAAATTGTTTTAAGAACATTTGAAGACATTTAGTATTTCTGTCCTTTAGAGGAGCCATGTATCCTTTCTCTATAAAAGGACACCAAAATTTAGGCATAACTCAATAACAATAAACAATTACCATAATATGAACTGATTCATAAGATAAGAGCTAACCAGTCTTGTCACAAAGTGGGTTTTTTTTTTTTTTTTTTGAGAGTCTCTGACTTTGCCAGTGTTCTATTACTGTGAAGGGACACCATGACCAGGACAACTCTCATGAAAGAGAGCATTTAATTGGGACTTGCTTACAGACTCAGAGGTTCAGTCCAACATCATCATGGCAGGAAAATGTCAGAATACAGGCAGACTTGGTGCTGGAGAGGTAGCTGAGAGTTCTACATCTGGATCCACAGGAAGCAGGAACAGAGAGCAGCCCGGGCCTGGCTTGGGCTTCTGAAACCTCAAAGCCCATCACAAGTGACACACTTCCTCTATCAAGACCATACCTCCTTTCAAACAGTGCTACTCCCTGGTGACCAAGCATTCAAATCTCTGGGCCTGTGGAGGCCATTCTTATTCAAACCACTACAGTTTCCAATAATAATAATAATATATTGAAAAATTTAAAGAGCAAACTATAAAATAACTGATAAATATTATACAATGATGTTTTTAAAATAATATATCTGCATGTACATACAATCACAAGAAAGTTCTGGAACAATGTACTCAAGGGGACTATATTAGAATTTTGTGTCATTTTTAGTTTTCTTTTTGCTTATCTAATGTTCTAATTATTAATACCACAAAAATATTTTGAATTTGAATAAGATGAAAATGTCTCAACCACTAAAAGAGTGAAGGAGTCAGACAAGCTATGGTGGAGGAGATTGCCCAGTTGGTAAAGTGCTCGTTATTCAAAGTTAAGACCCGAGTTCAAATCTCCAGGAATAAGGAAAAAAGCCAGGTGTGGAAATGTGGATCTATACCACAGTGCTTGAGGGAGTGGATGCAGGTAGAGACACACAGACGTTTAAACTTACTGGCCAGCCAACTAAACCAATCGGTGACTGTTGGGTTCAGTGAGAGATCCTGTCTGAAACAAATATTCTTTAAGGTAGAGAATGATAAAGAGATCTCTGGTCTCTTTATCACCTGCATGCATGCACACACACACACACACACACAGAGAGAGAGAGAGAGAGAGAGAGAGAGAGAGAGAGAGAGACTGACTATGATTCTGGGAACAAAACTGCTTTTATACTCCATGCCTCAAGAAGAGACTAAGAACACTTACACGCCTGTTGTATTTCAGACACCTTGTCTTTTCATTTACTCCTTATGGTGGCTCTCCAAAGTAGACAGTATTATTTTCATGTCACAGATGAGGACTCAAATGGACTCAAGGAGACTACACAAACAGTCTAAACCATGTATCCAGTACAAAGCTGAGGCAGGATGGAACCAGGTTCCCTGAGTCCAGTGTCCAGGCTTCTCCCACTGACAACAGCCTCCAGCCCACGGATGGTAGCTAGCCTAGGAGTCCTGGCTTTACTCATGGTCACCACCCATGACACCCTACCAGCGGCTGCGCTTCAGTGCATCTCAGTCAGGTCCTTCCCTGATCGCTCAGGGAAGGGGGGCCTTGTCAGGTACAAGGACACTCCAGTCGCCTCTTTTACTCATCCTGATTAACTCAGGTAAAAGATCCAGTTCTTAGAAACCATAAATGCAAAAGGCTGCTTTGTTGGTGTCGTTTTAAGAATAAAGATGGGTGTTCTTGCTGCCTGTGGTTCAGCGACTGGGAAGCCCTTTCTGAAGAGTGTCCACCTCCCACCTGGCTGACAATTGGCCTCTTGTTGTAATAACCTGAAAAACCTCATGGCTTTGCCTCAATTGCCCTTTGTTTTCTTGTCCTGTTGGATGTTTAGTTAAGTATTAATAGGACTTTGATTCACAGTCCACCAAGGAGCTTCAGCTGTTTTATTTGCAATGTCTCCTTGTGGTCACATTACTTCTGGGAAGAACACAATTGCAAGACATTGTCTTCCCATCATGAAGGGACAGTGAGGACTTACATACCACACCTTACAGAGTTAAGTTTGGCTGAGTGACAAGTGGGAAGTGATTGGCAAGGAGCCAACATTGCAAGAGAAGAAACCTGAGCAAATATGGATAGGCAATGCCTTTGGGAGTGGAGCACAGATTTGTGGGAGATGTGGTAATGGAAGAGTCGTGCCTATGCTAACAACAGGAGCTATTTATGAAGTACACAAAGCCAGCCCCTGGACTACCGGCTTTTACACATGTTAAGTGATTCCTTCCCACAAACAGGAGCTAATCCAAGCTTGTAAGATTCTAAAGATAGTAGGCTTTCCTAGTGGGGGTGGGTTACAAATAGAGCACATGAAAAGTTCTCCTGTGAAGGACAGGCACTGGTAAAGTGACCTTACGGGGAGCTCTCCTTGAACTTCATGGGCCAGTCATGAACACTCCAAAGTGTGGTTATCAATTTTGTGTGTAATGACTCTCAGCAAGGCCGGGGAACTTGTCCATTTACAGAGCAAAGAGTCTAATCAGGCTTCTGAAATCCTTCAAGAAGCTTCTTGAAGTTCCCAAATAAACATACTCCTGAGTATCACAAGGACAGATCCCCTTGAAAGAGCAGCATGAACACCTTCGTGTGGTTCTATAAGCTTCCTGGCTGTCTTACTCAGGGTTTCTACTGCTGCATAAAACATCATGACCAAGAAGCAAGTTGGGGAGGAAAGGGGTTATTCAGCCTATGCTTCCACATTGCTGTTCATCGCCAAAGAAAGTCAGGACAGGAACTCATAAAGGACATGGACCTGGAGGCAGGGGCTGATGCAGAAGCTATGGAGGGTGCTGCTTACTGGCTTGCTTCCCCTGGCTTGCTCAGCTTGTCTTCTTATAGAACCCAGGACCACCAGCCCAGGGATAGCACCGCCCAGAATAGGCTGGGCCCACCTTCATCGATCACTAATTGAGAAAATGTCTTACAGCTGGATCTCATGGAAGCATTTCCTCAAGGGAGGCTCCTTTCTCTGTGATAACTCCAGCTTGTGTCAAATTGACACACAAAACCAGCCAGTACACTGGCATAGGCCAGACCCTGTTGATACCTTCAAAGCTTCAGGGTAAGAAATCCTGCCAAAACTAGGTTAGGAGTTTACATCTTTCTGATTCTAAGAATTGGTTAAGAAAGCTTCTGTTGAAGTGGGGATGAAACAGACTTTAAAGGTCCTCTTAAAGACACTGAGAATGAGAGAAAAGGCTTTGCTAGCTGAATACTGACAGAGGATTGATATCTAATATATTCCAAGAACTCAAAACAAGGAAGGAAGGAAGGAAGGAAGGAAGGAAGGAAGGAAGGAAGGAAGGAAGGAAGGAAG
>NW_021605377.1:434397-440201 GCF_004785775.1 Grammomys surdaster | reverse complement strand
AAGGAAGGAAGGAAGGAAGGAAGGAAGGAAGGAAGGAAGGAAGGAAGAAAGAAAACATTCCAACCAATAAATAAGCTAATGAAACAAGCAAAATTTCTCAAAAGACAAATGACCAATAAACACATGAAAACATACTTACTTTCACTAGCCATCAGAGAAATGCAAAGTAAGCCTACATTGAGATTCCATTTCACTCTTTTCAGAATGGCAGTCATTAAGAAACAAACAAGGGACTGGAGAGATGGCTCAGTGGTTAAGAGCACTGGCTGCTCTTCAACAGATCCTAAGTTCAATTCTCAGCAACCACATGGTGGCTCACAACCATCTGTAATGGGATCCGATGCCCTCTTCTGGGATGCAAATGTACATACAGATAGAGCACCCATATACATAAAAAATAAATACATTTTTAATTAAAAAAAAAAGAAAACAGCCGGACAGTGGTGGCGCACGCCTTTAATCCCAGCACTTGGGAGGCAGAGGCAGGTGGATTTTTGAGTTTGAGGCCAGCCTGGTCTACAGAGTGAGTTCCAGGACAGCCAGGACTACACAGAGAAACCCTGTCTCAAAAAACCAAAAAAAAAAAAAAAATTAAAGAAAAGAAAATAAACAATGGGGAAAAGGGCAGGCAGATCTCTGTGAGTTGGAGGCTGGCCTGGTCTATAGAGCTATTTCAAGGACAGCCAGGGTTACATAGTAATACTCTATCTCAAAAACCTACAACAACTACTACTACTAATAATAATAATAATAACAATCACGACAACAAATGTTGATGAAGATATGGTTTAAAAAGAATCCATAAGCACTTCAGGTATGAATGCAAACCAGTCAGACTACTATAGAGGTCACTGTGGAGGTTCCTTGCAAAGTTAAAGTAAATTTACCATGTTACCCAACTATATCACTTCACGCTATTTATCCAAAGCACTCCAAGTTAGCATACCACAGAAACACTCATGCATCAATGCTGAATGCATCACAATTCACAATAGCTAAGTCATGGAACCAACTTAGGTGTCCAGCAACAGAAGAATGGATAGAGAAACTGGTAAGGCTAGGTGTGGTGGGAAATACCTATAATAAATACCATCACTCAGGAGGCAGAGGCAGGAGATCTCAGTGAGTTCAAGGCCAATGCAGTCTACATAGGGAGTTCAAGACCAGCCAGGGATACATAGTGAGAAAAAAAAGTGGGGGCTGGAGAGATGGCTCAGAGGTTAAGAGAACTGACTGCACTTCCAGAGGTCCTGAGTTCAAATCCCAGCAACCACATGGTGGCTCACAACCATCTGTAATGAGATCTGATGCCCTCTTCTGGTGTTTCTGAAGACAGCTACAGTGTATTCATATATAATAAATAAATAAATCTTTAAAAAAAAAGTGGTATATATATATACAATGGAATGTTTTTCTTCAAATGAGGAAGAGGATGGTGGTATGGTAGATACACTTAATGTATAATACTTAATGTATAATAGGTATGCAAACATAGTCTTATGCAACACAGAACCATATATATATATATATATGTAGTTTTCTATACATATATATGATGAACATACATAAAGAAAACTTTAAGAAAAGAAAAAAGAATAAAAATGGTACTAATCGGAATTCTTGAGGTGGAAAACAAAAAAGACACTGAAAGTTGTCAGAATCAACATGGAGTCCCTTGTGTCAACCCTAACAACAAACTAATAAATCACGCCATGAGCATGTAAAGGAGGGGATCTCGTGTACTGATAACATGAACCATTGCAACAGACTGGAAATACAGCCTGCACAAAGACCACCGCAACTTTATCCAGAAAATACTTGTACAGGATTCTGACCTTTTGCTGCCTGACTACTTCTGAAGAGATACCACACTTCTTATTTATTCTGTAGCCAAGCATAATTGATTCAAAACAGTTTTTTGTAAATCTCCCTCCATTAGCCCTCAAACTGTCCCCTGGCCTCCATCTCTTTGAATATACATGGTTTCACCTTTGAAAATATGTTAGTTTCACTGCAGGCTTCCTGCTTATTCCCAAATAAGTTGTAACTATTCCTCAGAGGGTTCAACTCTTTCTCTCTTCCCCCTCCCTCTCTTTACCTTCTCCTCTCCTCTCTGTTCTTTCGGTTGACAAGACTTCAACTCCCTAACACTTGCATGTTTGTTTGTATAAACAATATAACAAATGTAACAAAACACATTTCTGCAGGTGCCCAAAGCATGGGCCTGGGAGCAACCTGAAGGCACGTGAGCTTCCGTGCTGCAGAGGCTAGGTACTACAGAGTCACTCCTCCTGCAGCTAGGGTCTACAGCAGCAGCAGGAATCAGTAGATGGCAGAGGTGTCCAACACAAGGCACCAGAGGTATGGTGCCTTCGACCACATACTGCTATTGTGTGCAAAGAGACCTTCCAGCACACAGCTATTCAAGCTGCTAAGCAGTTTACCAGACTGCTCTTTTAGAATGTTGCATGAGAAGACATCTCAAAACATCTTCCCTTCCTTCCTCCCTTCCCTTTCCTTTCCCTCTCTCCTTTCCTTCTTCCCCCTCCCCCACTTCTCTCTTCCCTCCACCAACTACCAGTGCTAACCTACAGTATGCCACTAGGTACTTAAAATATTTTAAGAAACTAAACACAAGAGAGACTTCAATGGCAGAAGGGAGAACATGAGAGAAGACAATAGTGTGTGTGAAAATAATTTAAATTCTTTACATATATGTATAAAGCTGGCAAAGAACCAAACTGGGGGGAAGGGGTGTGTGCATAGGAAAAACACAAACATTTTCCTCAAGAAGCAATTGCAGCCCTTTCTATAGAGGGCTCAGAATTACTAGTATAAAGTTAGGAATTCTATAGAATCATTATTAGGAATTAAGAAATCATCTGTTTGTCTAGATATCATTACTACAAGAGAGTACATCTTCATTGCTCTACAGAAAATCTGCCCAAGAGGGTGGGCTAATGCCCAGGGATCATTATACTATTAAATAATAACAGGAAAGACATAATAACAAGAATCAATTCTAAGATGAAGTCTCTGAAGACCTTGAAAATCAGAGTTTACCCATTGCATGCAGACCAAGATGGTATATCATCTTCAGAACCTCACTTGTTAGGTTTTGCCTCTCCTAGAAGGCTCCCAACAAAGTAAGAAGCATGTTGAGGAGGAACCAGACAGTAAAATCAATAACTTCAATAAAATAAACTCTGGTGGAGAATATAGCAAGAGAAAGGGGGAAGATTTCACATTAGGAATTAACCTTTAACCTGAGGCTCTAGAGTGTAACAATAATAATAGGAAATTTTTGATGAGACGTTTACTGTATATCAGGCAATGCTCTAGGTCTTCATAATACATGCATGGACCACATAGCAGTGTTTCCATCCACACTGGCAGAACTTATGATGATGATCTCATGAGATGACAATGGAGCTGAACACTTCCTGTATCTTAAGGAACATTGAAATAGTGGTAACATTGTAGTGCAAGACATCACTTATGTGTTTATGGGGATGTTGGTGTAAACCAGCCTACCACATTTCCAGATGTATAAAAGCATAGCACACATGACTGTGTACAACATATAGCAATCATTATTAATAATAAAGGTCTATATTACTGCTTCATGGATTTACAGTATACTTTTTTGCTTTCGTTTATTTTTCTGCCCAGCTGGGTGTTGAATCCAAGGTCTCACAAGTTCAAGGCAAAAGTCCCGCCACGAAGTTACACCCAGCTCATGTAGTTACTGTAATATTTTTGAATCATTATTTTAGACAGTACATGTATCCTTGTAAAATGTGGTTCTACTTATTAAAATAAACTAATTAAGAAATAAATGATGTACCATGACACCATCTGCTTTGTTCGTCTGGGAGTGACCTCTTTCATACCACAGCATCGTATATCTCATGATTTCTGCATCTCAAATTCATCAGGAAGCTATGTCATGGGCTAGTAAGATGGCTTAGCAGATGGAGATGCCTGCTGGCCAGGTGACCTGAGTTTGATCTCTGGGACACACATGGTGGAAGGAGAGAAACAATTCCAGCAAGTTGTCCATATGTGCAAGGTGGTACATAAATATATGAGCATTCATGTGCCCATAAAATAAATTAGAATGTAATAAAAAGTTTAAAATGCATAAAAGAAGCCAAGGCAAGTGGCTGACCTATACTTCTGTATAGGTGACCCAGGCTTATGTAAGTCTATTGTGTAACATTTGCACAGTAACAAAGAAGCTTAATGATATATTTTGAAGGATGCATCCTGTTACTAAGCGTTGCTATGTACTTGGTCCTTATAATAACACCATAAAACAACTGTCATTGTTATTGTTAATTTAGAAATGACAAAATTCAACCAGCAAAAATTAAGAGTTTGTTTGGGTTTAAGACAAATCTGTTGTCTACTTGGTCACCAGAACCTGTTCTATCTTCCTGGGCACATAGTTAAACTGTGTTTTCAGACTCACTTGTAAAGTGGGACCAAGTAAGATTGAATTCCAGCTGATTGAATATGAGCAAACATTCTATTTCCAATCCATTAAACCCTTATGCCTGTCTACATATATCTGCCCTTCTGGTGTCTCTAGATACACATGTTGAAAAAATGGTTGCCTCTTCATTAATTTGGGCTTCGAGCTAAAGGAAGGTGTACCTGGTTATTCACTTGTCCAAAAATGTCACTTAAGCAAGAAACAAACTTTTATCATGTGTGAAATGATGGAAACCTTTATGTCTTTTTAAGTCATAGTATGTGTGTGTGTGTATATATATATATATATATATTATATATATATATATATGTGTGTGTGTGTGTGTGTGCGTGTGTATACATACAGGCTGGTGAGATGGCTCAGCAGTTAAGAATACTGGCTGCTCTTCCATATGTGCTGAGTTCAATTCCCAGCAACCATATGGTGGCTCACAAACACCTATAAGAGGATCTGATGCTATCTTCTGGCCTGTGGATTTGTGTGCAAAGGAGCACTCATACATTAAATAAATAAATAAATAAATAAATAAAGGAATGTGTGTGTGTGTGTGTATACAAATATGCAGAAATGTAGCTGCCCATATAGTTGGCTCACATTCTTTCCCTCAAGAGGCTTGATCTAAGTTTGTTCTTGAATCTGTTGATCTCTAACTGTCATGGAGTAGTGGGAAACATGAAGCAATGTAACATCTAGGGTCAGTTCATAAAATGCCATGAAGCTCTGCCTTACTTGCTGAGAACATTAGTATATAAATGATGCATATATTGATTAGAACAATTAATTAATTGGAAAGAATTGATCTAGGTTGCAAGTGATAGAAACCCAGCTCAGACTTGTTTGAACATATTGGCTTACATTACTGAAGAGTTCATGGGCAGATGTAAAAAGAGCTAGATGCTGAAAATCTGGAACTTGATCTGTTCCTCTTTGGGTACTACACTCATCTGTAATCATCCACTCATTCTCTTGCTGGTTGTCCCTGTAAAGTATAAGATGACTACCAGCAATCTCAATCTTATTACCAACTGTATTAGTCTCCAAGTAGAAACAGCCTTGTTTCCCAATTATTCAACTTTCTAGGAACAACTTTCTAGGAAGTTCTAGGAACAACTTTCACTGAACAAAATTGAACACTGAGAGACACAAACAAGAAGACACACACAGACACACAGATATACACACACAGGAAGACACACACATAGTACATGCACAAATGTATACACAGAGAGAAACACACAAATACACACATGCAGTCAACACACACACACACACACACACACACACACACACACACACACACACACAC
>NW_021605377.1:398373-434387 GCF_004785775.1 Grammomys surdaster | reverse complement strand
CACACACACACACACACACACACACACACACACACACACACACACACTGTGATCTAGGCCATGTATGGAACCCTGGAGACAGGACAGCCCTTTTGTCATTGTAACTTCATGAATTGAGAATAAACAAATAGGGGTGAGGATCCAAATAGAAAACGGATAATAGAGATTGTGTAACCCAATACAGGCAAACGAGGCAAAAACCACACACGGGCATTGTATTACTTCCTATTCTTAATGAATTCAAGCTAAACAGTGAAAGGATAACTGCTTGGCCTTGTTTCTTCCACCCTACCTAGATAAATAGTTTAAGGACCAAAATTTAATTATATCTCCCAATCACATTAAGTGTATAATAAGACCAAGAGGCTATAGACATCAAAGGAAGAGCTTGCAACAATCTCAGGAGTAAGCAGATCTCTGGACTTGATCTCAAAGTCTCTTGAGCTGTGCCCTTAAATCGCCTGAATCACAAAACGTTTTCCAAATCTTCTAGTAGCATAGTGCATGAACTAAGAGTACAGATTCTGAACATTGCCTGCAACTGTTGGGTACTCTGACTTCCTTACGGGGTTAGCCAGTCTTTGCCAAGTTACCCAGTCTGTCCGTCTCTTAGCTTTCCCATTGGTAAGTGAAGATGATATTAGAACTATCTGGTAGGAAGAGTAAATGAGTCATTGTATGGGAAGTACTTGGAACAGTGCTTGGGGCATCAAGAGCTAAACAGTGCCAACTATTTATCACTAGGGAAGATGAGCATTGTGCCAGGGCCTTTGAAGCCTGAGTAAGAAACTCTGGCATCGGCAAGCAAAAGCACATGACCTTGGCAAAATTGCTTATTTTCTCTGGGACTACTTCATTTCTTTCTGTATGATATGATGGCAATTATATCTTTCTACTTACCTCACAGGGCTGTCATAAAGACCAATAGAGGTAATGGATGTGAAATTATTGGAGAAACTCAAAGTCTTTTATGAATAAGGAATCTTACTAATGTTATTTCCCTTTGGATTATTTGATTTGTATATAACCAGGGCAGCTTTACACCTTAATCTCTAACACAAAGAATTGTGAGGAAGGAAGCTAGGTGGTGATTGGTGGTGCACACTTTTGATCCCAGCACTGAGTAGCAGAGGCAGGGGGATCTCTACGAATTTGAAACCAGCCCAGTCTACAATTCCAGGATGGCCAAGGCTATACAGAAAAACCTTGTCTCAAAAAACAAAACAAAACTCATGAGGAAAGAAAATCTATTCCTTACATAAAATGATGGATTGGCCAACCAAACCCACTTCAAAAGTCATGGAAATTGTTTCATGAGTTGAGGAAATACCCAGTACTCCTGTGGATTAAAATAGATTACAACGGGAAGGATAATAAATGGCGGGGGGCAAGAATACCTTGATGCACTGTATTCTACCCACAAGGGGCTCTGATTACTCACAAGCTAGGCTAGGATGAAATCTTATCTCAAGGACTTTGCACTTGGATGTACCTCCTTCAATTTTTGTGCAAATAGCTCCATGGCTCATTCTCCTTCTTTTCATTGGGTTTCTGCCTGAATGTTATGTGCAATATTTGTGCAGATGTTTATAACTCTGTGACTATGTATCTTGTGGTAGACATGCTTATGAGCATAAAAAGAGCTGGCCACTAAGGTTATGTGGGTCTCTGCCATATAAGTCCTCTTAGAGTTTGTTTACAAATATATTATTTGATGATTAGAAATAACCAAAAGTATATGTCAAGAGTTACAGTGTTTTCATCTCTCAAACTTCCTGCAAACGTAAGCTCAGATCACCTTGTAGATAGCCCAAGTCTACGTGACAATGCATCCTTCCTACTGTCTACTTATAGCTTGTCTTGACTTTCTAAGATATGAGCAATTTTCCCCCATAGTACACTTTCAGAAAATACTTGATCAAACAAATGGTAAGTTTAGAAAAGTTATTGAGTATTTTAAAAGCTGTACACACACACACTCACACACACACACACACATATATGTAAATATATATATATATGAGCTGTAGGCTCTAGCTCAGTGGTAGAGCTCTTTCTGGCATTCATGAAGACCCAGATTTTATTTTATTTTCCAGTACCAACAAACTAAAACCTGGACCTTCAGAATACGAGTGTGAATGAAGATCATCACTTACAAGACGCCCAACTTTGGTTTCCTTGCATGCTAAGGGGGCTAAAAGAAAAAAACCATACAGCTCACATTTTGGCTTTATAACCAACATTACTGTAAATTATGGGTGGAAATAGCTTTTGGCAATACAGGATATGTAGCGTTAATGTTAGCTGGTGACTGTTATGCTTTCTTTCTATAATAAAACCATTTTATCCTTTTTTTTCTTTTTGTTTTTTTCGAGACAGGGTTTCTCTGTGTAGCCCTGGCTGTCCTGGAACTCACGCTGTAGACCGGGCTGGCCTCCAACTCAGAAATCCGCCTACCTCTGCCTCCCAAGTGCTGGGATTAAAGGCGTGTGCCACCACCGCCTGGCTCATTTTATCCTTTTTTATTAAAAATTTTTATACAATATATTTTGATCGTGATTTACCCTCACCCAACCCCTCTGATTCTCCCAACCCACTCAACTGTACGCTCTTCTCCCTTAAAAAAAATAAACAATCTACAAAAACGAAAATCAAAGCCAACAGGCAAATGACAAATATGACCCCCCAAAAAAATGCCCAAAACAAAACGTCCACAAAAAAACCATTGAGCTCGTTTTGTGTTGGCCAACTTCTCAAATAGTGAAAACAGCACATCCACAAACTGCACGACTAGCAACCAGGAAGAGCACGCATGTTCGGCCCGCCTCTTCCGCCCACGTGACCGACACATCCTGGCTTTCCAACATGGCGGCGCCCAGCGGTGCTAGCTACACGTGAGAAAGAGCAGGCAACCGAGCATCGGAGAACTACTGCGTGTGAGCCGCTTTCTCCTCCGCGCTGCCGGCGGATCTCTTCCTGTCTTCCTGAGACCCTCGCGGGCCGCTGTCCCGCCGCAGTCATGAAGCCAAAGCCACTTTCCCACAAGACCGAGAACACTTACCGGGTGAGCGCGGGAGTTTGGGCCGGGAGCCGCGTTTCGTCCTGCCTTTGCCTGACTAGCTGATAGCGTAACTCCTGGGCCTCCAGAGTCGGGGCAAAGCCGGAATCATTTGCCCGGGGCTCCGGCGAAAATGGGAGACTTTGCCAGTATAATAAACATTAGTTCGCAGGGAAGTTAAGAAACTTGAAATACAGATTCCACCTTTTAACGATGAGATCTGACCTGTCTGGGCAGTTTCCTTCACTTGAGGGTCAAATTGATTGTCTCAGGGGATTGCCAGCAACCGAATCTCCCCTTCTAACTTTAAAGACTGAACTGAGTGGGGTGAGGCGGGCTGGCAAGTGGCGAGTGACTTCTGCTGGCTACTGTAGTTGTTTATAATGTCTTTCCAGGTTCTTTTGTAACTGAGTCTGCGTTTTTAAAATATAAACGTTTTTCAACAACTTAGCGAGATCCCTGTGCATTCCGTGTGGTATGAAATGTGAAAGATGCAGCATCAGCTTGTCAGCGTTCGTCTAGGTTCTACAATCTTGTGTGGAAATTGTATTCGATAAAACATAATGTAGGCGGTAGATCGGTTGGTAGAGTGTTTGATTAACATTCAGGAAGCCCTGGGTTGGATCCCCAGCCACTTACACCCCATTAAAAACAACAACTATAACAACAAAAACCCAGACCTGGTGATGTAGAGGCAAGAGGATCAGAACTTAAATTTTAAGGTCATCCTTGGCTGCATAGCCAGTTCCAAGCCAACCTGGATACTTAAGTTAAAAAGAAATACACAAAAATGAAGTAAGTTATGCAAAAATATAGAAGTATTTATTATCTTTAAGTAGTAACAGTGTATTTGTTTAGCGTTCTTACATTTACCTTTTGTGTTTCATAAGTAATAGCTGTTCTTATTTTAAAAAGTTACTCATTTTATAATCAATAGAAACCATAAGTCTGAAATTATGAGCTAAGGGTACTGTTATCTGTGGTGATGGTCCAGATCACCACTTCACTCGCTGAAGTTCTAGACATTCTTCTATGTTCAGAATTTGGTGTGATTATGGTGTAACGGATATCAAAATATGATAAGCATTGAATGTTAATGTGTCTTAAATATGCTTTTCTCTACAGTTTCTTACATTTGCTGAAAGACTAGGGAATGTGAACATTGATATTATTCACCGTATCGATAGAACTGCAAGCTATGAGGAGGTAAGAGGATGTTTTAAATTTCTCTTACTAATTAATGTAAGTAAGCTGTTTTCAAATCGTTTTTAATGTGCATGCAGTGATTTAGACCTGTGTTGTCTAATTAAAAAAAAAAAAAAAACCACACGCAGCAAATATGTTTTTAATTCATTTTAAACCTAAATCCCTCAGTAGCTATATGCAGTTAGTTGGAATCATACTAGAGAAGTACCTACCATACTGGATGGTGCATGTCCGTCCTGGCCTCAAGTTCAGTTGGATGAGTTAAACAGTTGGCTTGACTTGATTCTCAGTTGGGTTTTGTTACTGGAAACTCTTTTCTTGTGTACATTGCAAGCGGGTGTACAGACCAGCCAAAAAGGCAGCTCTGATTTTACAGAGATTTTAATGAAGTCACTTTCCTGGGGTTTAGTTTCTTCCTCTTTAAGATACTGGACTGCACAGTTTTCCAGTTGTAACCACATTCCTGTCATTCTTCTATGAAGAAGTGTTTTCCTTTTTGCTATACCAAGCCTTTAATGTTTCTGCTAGCCTTTCTTAAAAGGCTTAACCTTAACCTCAGTCTTGTTTATGTTGACACCTTTAACTTGGGGTTTCAACCCCAGCTCTTCATCTGTTACTGATCAGATTCAATACTGAGTCTCTGCATTGTCTTCTACCACGTTAACAGGGTAAGTGATGTCATCTAGCCCATCATGAAATGCTTTGAGAACTCACAGTGAAGGCAGCCTTCTGAGAGGATCAGAAAGGATGTCAAAAGATGATCTGTAAGATGAGACGTGAATTGAGTTTTGCTGTTGGTGTAGGTGTTGTCATGGCAAGAGGACAAGAGTGGCTCTTGCAGATTGAGGGAAAAGTCTGCACAAAGCAGTCGAAGCTAGGGAATGTGTGTCCCATTTAAAGCACTATAAAACTGTTCAGTCTTATAGATGTGCTTAGGGTGCACACATGTGGGGTGCCTGGAACAGCAGAGGAGGGTAGCTAGAGAGATTGGTAAGACCATAAAGAGTTTCATATGCTGAGAAGTTTGGATTTTATCCTAAAGCCATAGGATTCTGTTCCTGAACTGTAAGCAGGGGAGCAACATGGTCAGGATATGATTAGGCTTAAAATTTCGTCTTAAACACGAAGGAAAGAGCGGGATATAAACTAGCAGAGAAGATCTGATGTCTATATGAGAGATGGTTATGATAGTGGTAACCAAAACAGAAGGGAAGTTTCAGGGATATTACGATCAGGAGTAGGAACTGACCTACCGAACATGTGGAGAGGGACAGAAAGCAGGTTTTTGGTTACAGTAGCAGGATGGTTGAAGATACCACTCAGCAATCTGAAGGGACTCCAGGTGAGGATGAAGAATTGCATGCTCTCTCTCATTTGCATTTAATGTCTGTCAAGACTCTGCTGTTCACATGTGCATACACACTCTCTAAAGATATGATAGACATTAAATGCAAATGAGAGAGAGCATGCAATTCTTGAGAGGAAGATAATTACTTGTTGAATGTGATGTGTAGTACCTGTGATCCATGCAAATTATAGTGTCCATAGGATATTTGAGAGAAAGGGACAGTCCCAGAAAGCACAGTAAATCTTAACTACTACTGGACCACCAGGGGAAACATTAAAACACATTTGACTAGCAGAGTGTGGTGGTCACGCCTTTAATCCCAAATTCAGACCTAGAAAGCAGATCTCTGTGAGTTGGAGGCCAGCCACACTGCATAGTGAGACCCTGTCTCAGAGCATTCGTGAATGTAGAGCATAGGTGAATCCAAAGGCAGAATTAGAGACTTGGGTTCGGCAGGTGGTTTTAGTGTAAGCTACAGGTCAAAGGTACCAAACAATAAAATGTTGAAGATGAGAGTGCACAATTTTTACATAATGAATATGTATTGGCATCTTTTTATAAGAGTTTTCCTTACAAAAATTCTTAGGCTGAATGGTCCAAAATGGTTTCAGTTACATATCTTACAGTTGGAGTTGTTGGTCTCCATTCTTGTTTTCGTTAGAATTCTATTGCTATGATCAAGACTAACAATCAAAAGCAAGGAGAGGAGCTCGCCAGGCAGTGGTGGTGCACGCCTTTAATCCCAGCACTTGGGAGGCAGAGGCAGGCAGATTTCTGAGATCAAGAGTTCGAGGCCAGCCTGGTCTACAGAGTGAGTTCCAGGACAGCCAGGGCTACACAGAGAAACCCTGTCTCGAAAAAACAAAAAAAAAAGGGGTGGGGGGGAGGACTCGAGGCAGGAACCTAGAGACCAGAACTGCAGCAGAGGCCATGGAGGAATACTGCTTACTGGCTTGTTCTCCACGGTTTGCTCAGTTTACTTTCTTATGCCACCCAGGACCATCCAGGGGTGGCATGGTCCCCAGTGGGCTGGTCCCTCTTACATCATCATCAAGCAAGAAAATGACCCACAGACTTTCCTCCCTGACCAATCTAGTGGGAGCATTTTCTCAGTTGAGGTTCCTTTTCCAAAATGACTCTTTTTACATCAAGTTGACATAAAACTCATCAGGAGACTCTTCCTGTCGCTCTCCAACACAGATAGACTGGCCTTCTTTTCACAAGGTAAGAGTCTTTCCAGGACAGTGAAAGCAGGATGCCCTCATAAGGCCATGCTTTGTGTGTGACATTTCCATTGTAAGTCATTGTTTATAGCAGGGCTTACTAAACTTTTTCTCTGTCCAACCTTCTTTACCCAGCAACTCAGGGAGTGATTTTTAAAATCAAACATTCTAACACAACACAATCAAAAGGTATACTAAGTTACATAGGAAAATACTGTCTTTATTTTCTGTAATTAAACCATTATACTTTTCCAAAGTGCAGGATAATATATACTATATTAAGCTAATATGTATAGCTATTTGTAGAAGTTTCTTTATTAAAATAAAAAAAATTAGATACAAATATAGAGATGTATGTATCTATACATAATGCGCTTTTATCACACTGGGATGTATCATCACCATCTTTCAACTTAATGACAACAAAATGATTTTAATTTTTATTCATTTGTTGCTAGGGATTGAACCCAGGGCCTCACGTGTGCTAAGGGTACTGTCTACCACTGAGCTATCCTCAACCCTAATATAATTTTCAGGGGAGGGAAGGTTGAGACAGGGTTTCTCTGTGTATCCCTGGCTGTTCTGGAACTTGCTCTGCAAAACAAGTTGGCCTCAAACTCAGAAATCTGCCTGCCTTGCCTCCTGAGTGCTGGGATTAAAGGAGTGTACTGATACCATCCGGCTCCTAGTATGATAGCCACATAGCACACTTTCGTATGTATAGGCCACAGAAGTAGTACAACTCTTACCTTACTGATGGATTTTTAGGCTGTTTTGATTTTTTTCTCAATGTAATAAACCTTTATGTGTGTAAGTAATAGCTTAAAAAGAAAAATTGCTGATGGAAGGACATATTTAATTTTATGTCTAAATAAAGTACCAGATTTCCTCCCCATAGGGTTGTAGCAGTCTTCATGTCTAAAAGCAGAATGGAATAACTGAAGAGTCCGACGCATTTTGTATGCAGGCAGTTTTTCCTTACGTGGGCTTTAGACAGTTATTTGCTGCAACCAAAGCAACAAGGCTTGTTTTTTAATTCACCTGCTGCTGGTAGACTTCCAGTGGCTTGAAGAGGTTGGGTCTCCCCTCTTCTCAAAAACACAGAAAGGAGTTTTTAAACCCTTGATGCTTGTCCTAAGATGCCGGCTGTGGTCTGTGCTCTACAGCTTGGTCAGTTGTCCTGGCATTGCCTCACTCATGCCTTGCTCTTGGCAGGACGTCGAGACTTACTTCTTCGAGGCTCTGCTGAAGTGGAGAGAACTGAACCTTACAGAGCACTTCGGTACTGTCTGTTTCCTTGTACTTCATCCTCCTATAATTTGCACATTGTATGTTCCCAACAACTAGTTATGCAACGAAGAAACAGAATATAATCCTTTTTGCTTTCTTCCTTTCTTTTTTCCTTTTGTTAATCCAGGGAAATTTTACAAAGAAGTCATTGACAAATGCCAATCTTTTAACCAGTTGGTCTATCATCAAAATGAAATCGTCCAGAGCTTGAAGACTCACCTGCAGATTAGGAACAGTTTTGCCTTCCAACCTCTTTTGGAGTAAGTCACATCTCAAATGAAGGCTCAGTGGTGTTTGTCTGAGTTTTAGGGAAAATCATGTTTCATCACTGGCCGTGAATTACTGTTGATAATGTAGACGCAGGATGCATCTGCCTTCTCTGTTAGTTTACTGTGTAAGAAAACGATGTGTTGCTGTACAGCAGTGTCCCGGGTGTACATTTCACTGTCTCTGTTCTCCCGCAACTGTTTCTTTGAAACCAGGGACGCGTGGTCCCAAGTTCTGCCGTAACTGTTTCTGATTTACTTTCATTGCTCACCTGTTAAGATTTGAAGAATTTTATATCTCTTCAGCCTTGAGCTGTGAATGATGGCGCACTCTATAATCCCTGCTCTCAGGAGGTGGAAGCAGGTGGATCTTGTCCAGCCTGGGCTGTACAGCAAGATAAGGTCTTGTTTTAGAAACTAAACAGCAACAACAGAGGCTTGATAAGAAGTTCTTTGTTTTAATTCATGCAATGGTCATAGGCTATCTATACTATTAAACAGCTTTTTATTTTTAATTGGTTGCTTCTTTTTCAATCCAGTTTAGTAGTCCAGTTGGCACGAGATCTGCAGACTGATTTCTACCCCCACTTTGAAGACTTCTTCCTGACAATCACGTCCATCCTGGAGACTCAGGACACAGAACTGTTAGAATGGGCTTTCACCTCGCTCTCGTATCTTTACAAGTACCTGTGGAGACTGATGGTGAAGGACATGTCCAAGATATACAGGTGTCCCTTTTCTTCTGCACTGTTCTGATTTGCCTTCTTCTTCCTTTGCCCTGACCTCTCCCTGACTCCAGAATACCTTTCCAGTACACTACCTAATTATTTCCTTATACAGAGTTGATGTGCCAGTCACAGTAATCTACATTTTAATCTGTCGATCTGCTTCGTATATCTTAAATTTGTATGTACTTACATTCTTTCTTCCTCAGCTCCTAAAATTATACCCACCCATCCAAACTTGACTAGGAGTTTATCATGTTGTCCCCCCCCCTTATTAGCCATGATAGCTTTGAATTCTGGACCTCTCAGATGTGTTTTATTTTGTCTTGTTGATTGGATCATGCAAGCTTTATTATAGTTCTTTGTAATATAATCCTGTCTTCTGCAACCCCCTGAACTGTTTAAGAAAACTGTTTAAAATGCTGGTCCTTATCCAGCAATAAATAAGCATATATATCTATCTTCAGCATGTATTTATATGCTCATCAAAAGAGATACCATTTTTTAAATGTACAGGGATGTGGAAGGAGAATGAATTTCTTGGTGGCTTTTTGCTTAAAGAAAACAAGATTCCTACCTGTTTAAATCAGTCAGACTAAATGATACCCTTCATCTGGTTTTCCTGTGATTTCTCCTGTGCATCCCAATAGAAGGTGTGGGTGTGGAGCCGGACAGTGATGCCAGTGATCTTGCTCTTGGCTTCTTAGAGGCATCTTTGATCTAGTTACCAGGATTCCAAATTCTCCTCTGTCATTTATAAAGCTCAGTGAGCTTGCAGTGAGTGTTATCTGCTTTTAATTCACTTGGTATAGTCACAAATAAAACATACAGAAGTCCTTGTTGTGTACTTATGTTAGGATGGAGAACAGAACAGGTCATAGAGGGTCTTGGATCACTGGAAGGCCTTCAGCTCCTTTGCAGGGACTCCTGAAGTATCTTCTGGATTGAGCCTTTCCATTTCTCTCTATGCCTCTTGCATGCCTTGATGCCCCAAGCTTCTGTTACCTGACTAGCGGTTTAACTAGATCATTAGCCTCCTTTTTCCTTTAGCTTGTATGTTGCTGCCAAATTAATCTTACAGAAAGTACGATATTCAGGCACTGTTTATTCACACCTGCTGTTATTAAGGTGCTGTTAGCTACTAGCATGACAGAAATAGGACAGCATATTCTGTGCTTTTCTATCATTAGGCTGTCTGACCTTTCAGGTCTATAATTAGTTGTAGCAGTGTGGTATATGACAATGAACAGGATGTTTAGCCTTGCCCTTGGCTCATTATCTAAATAATGGAGGTAGTAATAGTACCCAGCTCACAGAGCTGTCCTGATTGAATGAAGTAATGCAGAGGAGGTACTTACAGAAATGCAAACTGCTGCCCAGACTCGTGCTTGGCTGGGATTCAGAGCTACATGGTTACCCGTCATTTCCCACACTCCCTAGCCGTCTCACCCCTCCTCTCTGAGGTGTATCTCTTGGCTTCTAACTATTCCCTGATGTAGTTAGTTATTTGTACCCACTTCATCTTCGATCTTCCTAATGATAAGCTTCCCAGTTCACAGCTGAATTTATGCTGCCTTTCAGAATTCTCTGTGTGTTTGACCATTTCATGAAGTCTTTCTGTAATGATCACTGCCATATAGCCTATTGCCTCTAACTCCGCCTTTTGTGTGACATTGCATGTCTCTGTAATCACGTGCATACCTAGCACTGATGACCAGATTACTGACATGTAGCACGTCTGTACTAAGTTGATGCTGTTGACAGATCTGCCCTGTTTTTCTCCTTTTACAGCCTGTATAGCACCCTCTTGGCTCATAAAAAACTACATATAAGAAATTTTGCTGCCGAAAGTTTTACTTTCTTGATGAGAAAGGTTAGTGTGATACTTTTCTGTGCTTATTGGTACTAAACTGTCAAGAATCGGATGACTAGAATAGAGGGATTTTTAAATGTGATTACGAAGTAATTTTTTTAAATACATAAACAGAAGTTAGTTATTATTCTTAGCTTATGTTGCCATAAAGTTTAGTCTTTGTTTAGTAGTTATTGAGCTATAATTTGGATCATCTGTTACTTGGGTTTTTCTAACTTTCACTGTACATATTATAAGTGCCCTTTGGTCAGTGTGGGGAATTCTGTAATGATTTCCTGCAAGAGAACACTAGCATTGTACCATTTGTGTTTGTCTGCAATTCCTACTGAATTTTAGGTTGTGGTAATAAAATAAAACAGTGTATTAAATGTCTTTTATGTTCATAAAATATGAATATTTGGTTTACTTTAGAAGATACAGTGCTGCTTTGTGCTGTTTTTCTTAGCACATTCCTTCCTGTCAGCCTGATTAATTATCACCCTTACGTGACAGTTACGAGGCAAGTATACAGTTCTAGTAGCTTGAAGTTATTACGTCTGTGCCTTTCAGAAACTTCCAAAGTCCATTTAAGTATGAATATGTAAAATAGGAAATATGGCTTCTTAGATAAACTTGTATTGTAAATGCAATTTCCCATTTCTCATTTTAGGTCTCTGATAAAAATGCACTTTTCAATTTAATGTTTCTTGATCTTAATGAACATCCAGAAAAAGTGGAAGGAGTTGGACAACTGCTCTTTGAAATGTGCAAAGGAGTCAGAAATATGTTTCATTCCTGCACAGGCCAGGTAACGAGTGGGGAGCAGTACTTGGAGTCTGTGTAGAGGAAACTCAAGCAGATGACAGGGAGGGTGGCCTGGAATGCACAGGAAGCACACACTCGGGAGAGGCAGGGTTAATGCTGTCCTTCTCGATGCAGCTTTTGGGTCCTTTTACTTATAGAATCGCTTTGGTCTTTTTGATCCTGAGTGCTTGATTAATGATCATGGGTAGATAGTGAGAGGCTGTTCTGTGATAAATCCCCATGCTAAGGCTGGGCAGTGTGATTGGTACTCACCTGTAATCCCAGCACCATGCATGTTGAGGCAGATGGATTGTAATTTCAAGCCCAGCCTGGGCTACAGAGTTAACAGTCAAAGCTTCCAAATCCTTGATTATTCCATGCCAAACCTTTAATAACATCAGGGTGATAAAACACAGCTTAATACTTTCTTTAAAAAATATTTTATTCAAAAACATATTAATTGCTGTCCCTTGCATTCCCACAGGCACTCCCGCTCCTTCTGCAGAAGCTAGGACCAGTCACTGAGACAGAAACTCAACTACCGTGGATTCTAGTTGGGGAAACCCTGAAAACCATGGCCAGATCCACTGTAGTGTATATCTACAAGGAACATTTTGGTGTGTTTTTTGACTGTTTGCAAGTAAGTTCTAACTGTTAAGAATGGGTATGTAACAGGGCAGTCTGAGTAGCTGTCTCTGTTGTTGGGGCAGAGCAGCACACTGTCGGACATTGTGTTTCATCATCATTTCCTATGCTTCTTCTGTACATTGAGTACATCGATTCTCCCTCCCCCTCTAGTCTTTTGACGTCAGTGGAGTTTAGTGGCTGTGAGAATTGCCAGAGTTCCTGTCGGCATCTTGCTCTCACTGCTAGTGTGACTCAGAACAGTTATTTACAGCTCCAGTTGCGTGGTGTTTTCATGTGCTAAAATGGGGCTGATATTACCTGTGTCAAGGAGGCTATGAGGGTGTATAAATACTTCCAAAGAACGCAGTGCTGTGTAAATACTAGCTGCTGCTGTCTAGTTATGCTCAAAACATTCATCTTCCTTTTTTATAAAGCAGAAGAGTGTGAAGAGGGGAGCTGTCACAGAATATTCCATTATTGGATGAGCGAATGGGTTGGGAATTTTGTGGTTGTTTTCCCCATTCTGTTCTTGATTTGAAGGAGTCACTCCTGGAGCTACACAACAAATCGACAGAAGCAAACTGCCGTGAAAGCTCTGAACAGATGAGCCGCTTGCTGGAAACATACCTGATCGTCGTGAAACACGGAAGTGGCTCCAAAATACCACTGCCTGCTGACGTTTGTGGGGTGAGTTCCCAAGTCTGATGTACCTAAGCGTTTGTTACAGGTCGGGACTGGGGCGTAGCTCGGTGCTGTGCACTCACCTAGCATGTGCAAGGACTGATGATCCACAGCACTGGAGGCGGGGCGGAGGGTGGAGTGTAGACTGCTATGTGTGCCTTGTGTTTTCTTCTCTTATTACAGGTATTGTCTGAAGCATTACAGACAGCCAATCTGTCCACATCTTGCCGGAAGACTCTCTTGGATGTAGTTTCTGCTTTGCTCCTAGCTGAGAATGTTTCCTTGCCAGAGACCCTCATCAAAGAAACTATAGAAAAAGTAATTCACTTTAGCAGCTGTTACTTGTGTAGTTAATAATGTGTTTAGCGTTGAGTATGTCTGCTGTATATACAGATGAAGCATGACAAAGGCTCTGTCCCAAAGGATTGTTCTTGTTGAGGAGATGGGAGCTGCATGCCCTCATGGCAACAAGCACAATGGCGCAGTAAGAGCAAACATTAGGGAGCATGCATAGTCTGCTGTGCAGAGCATGAGTGGGCTACATGTCCAGGGTAGATATGATACCTACCATTCTGACAAGGGATTGGGGAGCCTGGGAGTAAGTACTTACAATATGGTGAACTAATAATTTAGAGATGTCTGTTGAATTATAATTGTTAATTCTACTTACTAGGGGAACAGAGAAAGCTTTTCAAAGGACACATGCTTCTAGTAGTCTTTTAAAGTTTCTAACAGTTAGCTAATGGAGGAAAAAACCCAGGAGAAGGAACATTAATGACTCACTTGTTTTCACAAATGCATGTAGTCTGGCACAGGGACACCGAGAATGTGTTGCCACCATACGAGAAGAGTTCTCTTAGTTTTGGGAAGTTTGGCTTTATCCTGCAGATAGGGAAGGCTCTGGGAGAATTCTGAGCAGGGTCATGCTAAGCTGTTTGCAGTCTAGTGGGTTTGGAAACTAGGTTGGAGTGGAACTGAAAATGGAAACCCAAGTTCATATGGAACCTTCTGCTTTTCCTGTTGTGATTGCCTAAAGCTGGGAAGGAGCCAAGCATCCTTGAGGGCCTGTCGTAGTCACTGAGACACCTGCTGTGCTCTGAGTTCCCTCAGAGCCCACTAAGCCTCTGGATGGAATCAGTATTGGCATGTGGTTTACCTACTGTAGTTACGCTGGGGGTGAGGAGAGACCCACTGTGTACATTTACAGATACTTCTGATCTCTGCTGCTTCTCAGGTATTTGAAAGCAAATTTGAAAGACGTTTGATTTTGGATTTTTCTGAAGTCATGTTTGCTATGAAGCAGTTTGAGCAGGTAAGCAAGACATTAATTTTAAGGTACTTTATAAATATGTCATGAAATAATCAAATCTGAAATCCTGTGGTTTCTCTGTTATTCTTGTTGTTGCTGCTGTTTTTTGAGAGGAACAGATTCAGTGCTTGCTGTTTTAGTTAATATAATTTTAAAGAAATTGTATTCAATTCAATTATATGTGAAACTTTATATACTAAGTCATTTAAAATGACTTATCTGTGCAGTGCAGACTCTAATGCCAGCACTTGGGAGGTGGAGGCAGGAAGGTGAGTTTAAGGCCAGACTGCTTAAGGCTGGGCCAGGCTCCTTAGACCCTGTCTCTAAAACCACCACCACACCAAGAAATCCTGAACCCAGGTGTGATGCAAGCTTGTCCTCACAGCACTTCAGAGGCTGAAGCAAGTGGATTACTGTGAGTTCAAGGCCAGCCTGGACTATATAATGGGCCAAGCTAGCAGTGTTACAGTGAGACTCTGTCAATATACGTATGCACACAAACCCAATGATACCCACGAGCTACTGTGTTTTTAGCAGTAATTGAATTATTTAGAAAACCATTTGGTAAAATTGAAAAGTCAGTTCAAAGAACTTGGATGTGAATTAAAAGCAGAGAGAATAGTTTTATTCTCCGCTTTATAGCAAGTCAGACCAGCCTCTGCTGCATGAGACCCCATCTTACCCTCCCATACTTACATGCAGGAATAAAACATAAATCTTATCCAGAAGTGATGGCGTATGCCAATAATCCCAATACTTGGGAAATGAAGACAGAGGATCAGGTGTTCAAGCTTAGCAAAGACAGTCTGAGACCTTGTATCAGAAAAAGTAAAAGACCTCGTGTGTGTGTGTGTGTGTGTGTGTGTGTGTGTGTGTGTGTGTGTGTGTGTTGGTTTAAACCAGTCAGACAAGGCTAAAAGACAAATCATTTGTTTTCTCATGTTAGCAGCAGTAGCCACAAGTAATCTTTTTCTTATTTTCCCTGGTGTTTACTCTGGATTCACCTAAATGTATTCTTTCTGTGATAAGCTAGTGTTGGCCTCATCAGTAGACTTTCTCCTCTGGTACATTAATTTTAGTTCCCTTATTTTGCACAGGAGAGTTCTATCTTGGGGTTTGATTGACTCCATATCTACCACTTACAGTTTATAAATGAGAAGAATTTTAGAGTTCGATGTCATGTCCTTTTATGTCTGCCTATCTTTCTCTGAATCAGCAGTTGCCTCACGCGTCCCATGCTGGATACCTTGTCTGTGACTGACACCCAGCAGCATTCTGAACACCCCATATGGCAAACTGGGGGCAACTCACCTTCTCCTCTTTGCTCCCTTAGGTTCCTCCTGTCTAGGGTTTGCGTTCTCAGCCATTGGATGGGCGTCCACTGCGGTGGCCTTTGTTTCTCTCCTGGTCCCTCGGCCCTGTACTCCGTCCCATTCCTGTTTCCGCTCTTCTCTCGGAGTCGGAGCTCTAACAGGTTTGGGAGGGTGAATGGCAGGACGTAAGAGTCAGTGTATCTGAGGTGTGCACTGCATTGGTAATAGACCAGTCATTAACGTCTCACTTGTAGTCATTTTCTGTCAGTGTTCCTAGTGTTCCCAGATTGTCTTCCTGGAGAACTTTAATTCTGTTCCTTTGCAACACTCTATTAGGATCTCTTTCCTGGGTGTCCTGGAATTTGCTTCTGTTAATGCATGTAAATTTCCTATTTTTGTCTTCAGCTGTTTCTACCGAGCTTTCTTTTGTACATTGAGAATTGCTTCTTGATGGACAACTCTGTGGTCAGCGATGAAGCACTGGCCATTTTAGCCAAACTCATTCTGAACAAAGCTGCTCCTCCCACTGCCGGCTCCATGGCCATTGAAAAGTACCCTCTGATTTTCTCACAGCAGACAGTGGGGTAAGTTCTAAATCTACTGCCCATGGTGATGGTAGATTATTGAGTCCTAATTTAATGTTCAAGTATACCACCCAAAATGATGATTGATCTATCCATCCGTCTGTCCATCCGTCCGTCCGTCCGTCCATCCATCCATCCATTTATATCTACACTAGAAGGAGGTTCACAGTAAAGTGCTGTGGGAAAGACTCAACTTGTGGCTGTGCCCGTAATGTTAGTATGATTCCAACTTGCAAAGCCGTGGATAAGCATGGAAAAGTGTGGATGGGAACATAAACCTATTAATTTTGTTTATCTCAGATGGTGATAAAGATTAGAAGTGATCATTAAGTAAGCCTTTTAAGATTATTTTAGATTCATGTGTAATTTTAAGAAATGTATAGAGAGGTTACATATATACAGTTCCCTCTGTCAAGTCTTGCTTTATCTTGCTGCCATATTAGAACTAGAATCAACTTATAGGCTCACTGAGACTGCCTCAGTTTTCTGTGCATTTACCGAGTGCTGTTTGTCCGTAGATCTGAGGGGTCTGTGCAGGTGATCACTCAGCAGAGCTGTCACCACCACCTGAAGGCATAGAGGTCTTCAGCCTTGCATAATTTTCTCCTCCGGTTTGCAAAAACAATTGCATCGCTTCTCTTCTCCCCTAGTCTCTCCTGTCCCCTCTCCCCTACTCTTCACATTCACAATTCCCTGGCACGGCTTTTAGTAGCTATCCTCTCTCCTAACCCTGTACCCACCAGTCGGCCCTCCTGATTTAATGAGCATGTCACTGTAAGTAGGATCGTGCAGTGTACCTTTTACCTTTGCAGTTGGTCAGCTTTTTCACCCAGAACAGTTTCTTTGAGACTCACCCAGGTGGCTGTATCAACTAAGCCCACTCCTCTTTGTTTCTAAGGATTCCCTGGTAAGAATGTCACTCTTGTTTAATCATTAACGTGTAAAGAACATTTAGGTTAGTTCTGCCTCTTGGCTATTGCACATTAAGCTATTGTGACTGTTCATGTTTTCAACTCTGTACATATCCCAGTGTGGAATTCTGGGGGTTTATGATAAGTAGGAAGAATCACTACCCACTTCCCATAAATAGACATTATAGTGACTTGAGAAGGCATGAATTTGGAGACCCAAATACCATTTGTTAATTCATGGCAGAAACAACAGTTCTACCAAACATTAAAAAGTGTTTGTTGGTACTGGGGGTGAAGAGGGGGCAGGAGATAGGGTCTCACTGTGTAGCCGGTCTGCCATTTCTTCCTTCCGTGTCATATGCAGTCTGGAACACATTATGCATTAACTGTTACATCGAATTTGAGGTTTAGGCCAACAGGCTATTAACTTGCTTTGGCAACGTTTGTTAAAAAGCTGTTCTCCATGAAGCTGCCCTTGTACTTCTGTCAGAAATCACCTGGGCGTATTTGCTGATCTACTTCTGTGTCCCTGAGTCTGTTACACTTAAAATGTTGTATTAAACATGTTTAAAGGGGCCATGGCTCACCTTTTCCTTTCAAGCATGTGTGAGGGTGGTTGCATGACCTGCCCGTGAGGTCAGAGGAAGTTTGTGTGAGTAGTTTCTTTCTACTACATGGGCTCTGGGACTCAAATTCAGGTCCCTAGGCTTGGCAGCACATGCCTTTAACTCGATGAGCCATCCCAGTGGCCTCGGACCTTTGTGTTTGTGCTTCATTTTACACCTACCCGTGGCCATTCCTGTGGTTTGCTTCTCTTCGAGACTCTAAGGTCAGTGCATGGGGTTAGGAAGAAAAGGCAGACTGGTTACACAGTGAGATCCTGCTAAGGTTTCCGCTTTGACCCTGGCTGCAGTCTTTGGGGTGAGGGCTATTGTCCCCACAGCTCACAGCATTTGGTTTGGAATTAGGTGAGCTGGAGACATTGGAGGCCTTGCCTCCTAGTGCCTGCTTACATCTCCTGTAGAAAGTAGCTTTTGTAAAATGCCTGAACAGAGTCCTGTTTTCCTTAAGCGAGCTCTGGCTCTTGAGAAATGGATAATGAGTAACTCCTGGAGAACCATTTCCGTGTCCTTGCTAGCTTGATTTCACAGCCAGAGCCAGTCTCCAGCAGGCATATTCTTGCAGGTGTCCCCAGAACTGTCTCCTGTGCCCTGGAGTGAAGCTGCTTGGTTCTCAGCTTCCCCTCAGAGAAGCCAAGGGGTTGATGAGGCCCCTGTCACACCTCACAGTTCTGTAATCCTCCTGAGAAAAGTACATAGTAAAATAAGCAAATTAGATCTTTTAACCCAAAGCCAGTGCTACAACTTCCATGTCTCTTTTCTCTGAGAAAACATTCCTTTGCCACTCTTCACAGAAATGATTTGTGTGAATGGTCACCTTTGTCTTAACTCTTCCTGTGGTGACTTTTGAGTAACAGTTTGAGCTGCATAGTGACATGTATTTGTGCACAGACACCTCACACTGGACTAGAACCCAAACAGGGTGATAGGAGTGTTGTAATGACAGCCAACCTAAGCAACATGGGAGTTTGAGGTGAGCCTGGGATCCTGTCTCTAAAACTCCAGAACCATCCCAGCTCTCTGCTGACAGGAACCAGGAAGAGAGAATTGGTGTGGAAATGCTCATTTAAAGCCTCATCCACTGCTGTAGGCAATGGGGGTGACAGAATGAGAGGTGCCTGTCCATCCTGCAGACGACAGCAGTGGCACGTGAAGAGGGACCTGGTGAGGCAGTGGGACAGAGTGGATCAGTCCCTTCTGGAGTGGTGCTTTGGACTCACTGTAATGGGAAGGAGTGAGTCTTGCAAGATCTGAGTTCAAGACTCCGGGCAAGAAGAGGCATTAACTTAGGACAATGATGGGGCAAATAATGACTTTTTCTTTGACATCATCAGTATTTTATAAGATTTTTATTGGTTGCTATATTATGCTTATTGTCTAGAAAGACTCAAGATACTATGACTAGCTGGGTGGTGGTGGCACACACCTTTGATCCCAACACTCAGGAGGGAGAGGCAGTTGGATCTCTGAGTTAGAAGCCAGCCTGGTCTGCAGAGTGAGTTCTAGGACAGCCAGGGCTACTCAGAGAAATCCTGTCTAGTTTTTTGTTTTTGTTTTTGGTTTTTTTTTAAGTTGATTAATGAATTGATAGTTAACTTACTTATGTATTATTTCTAAATATTCTGTGTTCTGACAAGTATGGAACCAAAAAAAAATGACTTTTTATTGATTTAAATAACAAAAATCCTTACAGACTACTTCTCTTATACATACAAGTTAACCATACTGGACATGAGGAACAAGTTACAAAGCATATTACCTATCATTTCTGGGACTTTGCTTGCAATAGAAAGGGCTAGTTATAACTATATAGACTAATATGTACCCACCAACAAATGGTAAGTCACAAAACATCATTGAGGAACCTTGTTTCACATAAAGTGGGAGGAGACCTGTCAGTCATAATAAAAGTGGTATTTGCCAATTTTTCCATGGTAACTTTGTGACATCATTCTTCATTTGAAAATACTAAAGTTCATGTGGCAATTATAGTGGTTCATGCCTATAATACCAGCAGCACTTAGAAGGCACAAAATAGGAGGATTGCCACAAGTTCAAGGCCAGCCTGCTATATATAATCAGTTCCAGCTTCCCAGGCTCATAGCTATACTGTCTGAAATAAATAAGATATGAAGAATGGAGGAAGTGAGTTTGCTCCAGTCCTTCAGATGTGCCCAGCAGCCAGCGCACAGTGCACAGCAGTGCCTGGAGCTAGGGAGGGCTAGGTTACAATCAGTTAAAACAGAGAGGGGAGTTGTGTAGTCAGCAAGTGACTCACGCTTGTTCATTTATGTCTATCTATCACCCTAGCTCCTACTCCCTTCAAGATGCACCCTTTCAGACTTGTGCTTTGTTAAATACCTGTTCATTCATTGTTTTCACCTTCAGATCCTACTTACAGCAGAGGAAGGCTGACTCCAAGAGAAGAAAGGAACAGTTTCCAGTCTTAAACCATCTCTTATCCATAGTTCAGTTACCCCCAAATAAAGATGCCACTTACCTTTCACAGTCTTGGGCAGCCCTTGTGGTATTACCTCATCTTAGGTAAGGAAATAAACTTGTGTTTTACAAACATTTAACATTTTGAATAAAATGTTACCCATTCTTTTCATCCTGTGACTAAGCCATTAAATTTGAAATTTTCCTTCTTTTTTGCACTTCGTAACAGACCTCTTGAGAAAGAGAAGACGATATCACTTGTGTCCTGCTTCATAGAGTCACTCTTCCTGGCTGTTGACAGAGGGAGCTTTGGAAAAGGTCAGTCAGTCAGCCCTTTTTCTCTCTTAGTGTGCCACAGAATAGTGCTAACACTGTATTCTGCTGTAACTCCATATGACAGTGTGCATGTGTGGCAGGGTCACGTGCTACTTGTACCCCATAAGTTGCCTAAACACAAGGAAAGTCAAGTATTAGGAGAATTTAAAACATGGGACATTTGAGTCCCCACTATCTCGTGTGCCTTCCCTACCCCTCAGGGACACCTTCTGCTTCAGACTGCTTCATTTACTCACGTGGAACATAGTCATTCCCTGGCGTATGCTCCCTCTGCCTGAGAACCATCCTGTTTGTTATTCAGTATGATCACTTAGGCTGATTGTTTGTGGTTGCTGTGCTGAAACACCATGCCCAAGAGTGACTTACTAAGAGTTTGTCTTAGTGTACAAGTCCAGGACAATACATAATGGCAGAGGGGCATGGCAGCAGGCAGCCAGAGAGAGAAGCTGAGAGTTTATTTCCAACAGCAAGGTGTCCTAAAAGTTCAAGAACTTTCTCCAAACAGCACCACCAGCTGGGACCAAGTGTTCAGATTCACGAGTCCCAGAGGAATCATTCAGACCACCACAGTTGCATCACTAGGAAGCCTTCCTGCCTCCTGTCAGCAGGACCAAGTCACCCTACTCCAAGTCCCAGAACCTGCTATATGTCTTCCTCAGAGCCTAACAGTTTAAAAGCAGTTATTTGGTCTTTCTCGGTGCCTTATTATAGCCAAACACATGTACATTGTGATTATTCACCCATAGAAGTAGTAGTGTGCTATAGAATATTACACAGCAAGTTTTTCATAGCTCAAATATTGGCCATGTGTATCTAGTGGCTACTGTATTAGATTGGCTGTTTCAGCACAAAGGCTTTTGCCATTGCAGAGCATTGTGTTTGATGGTGCTACTCTGGAAAGGAAATTGGCAAAGGGACTGTATATGTTTTAGGCTTTGGGGGGGTGTGGGGGGAGGAGAAAGGAGATATGAGCAGATGAGTGAGCCAGGTCTACTGTTAACAGAAAATTCTCGTCTGGGTTATACTAGAGGGTGGACTATATCCCTTACTTGAAATTTAGACTTTGAAATATACATACATCTATTTTGCTAGTTAGGAGCCCTAACCTGAAAATTCCAGATCTAACATTGTGACTCGAAAGCTAACTGTACACCATGGAGCAGGGCTCACACACTTCAGGTTTGGAGTAGGGGTGCTTGACCTCAGCTGGCTTCTTGTCTCAGTCAATGGTGTGGCTTTGATTCTCTGCTTCTGAATATGTGGTCCCTGTAAGGAAGATACAATAATGTGCTTTTCTTGGTTTTCTGCCCTTAGGACACTTATTTGTTCTTTGTCAAGCTGTAAATACTCTACTAAGTTTGGAAGAGTCTTCTGAACTCCTTCATCTGGTTCCTGTGGAACGGGTAAAGCACTTAGTGCTGTAAGTACACGGGTTCCATTTGTCTTAACAATGAGTAAAATAGAAAAAGCTCCTGTTTGTGGGAAGTCTGGGATATAACAGAAATCTTTTTACCTAAATACAGTTACATGGGAAAATTAAGTGTTATTAGATCCTCCAACTAAAGTAATTTTTGACAGATTAAGTATTTTAAGTATACAATCATCTTTGCAAAGGAATATTTCAAAATATTCCTAGGGTTGGAGTTAAAAAGTTAAAATGTTCGCTGGTTTTTGTGTTTTGTTTTTTGTTTTGTTTTTTGAAATAGGATTTCTATACAGCCCTGAATCTCACTCTGTAGACCATGCTGGCCTTGAACTCAGAGAGATCCACCTTCCTCTGCCTCTCAAGTACTAAGAATAAAGGGTATGCATTATCATGTCCAGCCTAGGTGAATCTAAAAAAATTATTTTGTGGTGTGATAGAAACAAAGGCCTCATCTACTGTAGGCACCCACCCAGTGTTATTACCCTTTGCTTACCTCGTTAATGAGATACCTTTACATGCGTCTACATCTTGCTGTTCTGCCTCACAGTTTGGGGCCTGCATTTCCAAGAAACGTCCCCTGTTCTATTGTCTGTCTGCTGTGTGATGAAATGGTCCAGCGTAATTTTTCTACTTCAACCAGCTGCTGACTCTGGAAGTAGCACTCTGGTTCATTACTAAGCCTGTTGTGGTTTCTAGTAGGCTGAGGCCAGGGCTCTGGCTAAACAGTATGCAGTACATGAGGCAGCCCCCAGCAGAGTTCCTGCCCTGAATGCTAGTCATTCTGGGAAGGCCTACTCCTCTTACTGGAATAAAAGTCTGAGGTCCTTACAAGTCCCCTGCTGAGTCCTGACATCACTCATATTTCCTTGTTCACTTGGCCCTGTCAGAGTGTGTGTATCAGAGTGGTAGTCGAGCAGGTGTCAGAGAGGGCCTTGGTTTCACTCTTCTGCCTAGAATGCTTTTCCTTCAGATACCCTCATGTCCTCTTTTCTGCATTCTGTGACCGTCCTGTAACATTTTACCCACTGGTCCCTGCCATCTACTCTCTTGTTTCCTCTATAGCCTCCTTCCCCCGAATGCTTTTCTCCCCAGCATTTATCACTGTGCTACTGAGTAGTTTTTAGTGTACTGTGACTACCTTTTCCTAGAGTGTGAGTTTCAGGAGAATAAGAGCTTTGTCTTTGGTTTATTTTCTATCCAGTGTCTAGAAAAGTCACTGGCGTATGCCAGGCTTTCAGACCATGCCTGTGAATAAAATGGGCATATGGATGATCTGTGGCCTATCACAGTGCAGAGTTGAGGTATGGGCTGCACTTTCCTCCCTGGCTTAGTCCCTTGTAAACACTTGACAAATTTCACATGTGCTCTTTGGATGTCACTGCCACTCACAGCTGTGGATTGGGGTGGCAGCATCTGAGGTTCTAGTCCCGTCTCTTCCTCTGGCTAGCAGATTGTGTCTCAGCATATCAGTCACCTGGCGACCTCATCTATAAAATGATGATGGGTATCTCTGTAAAACTTGCAGCTGCTGCATTTTATATTTCCCTCATCAGCAGACATTTCTTAGTAACTTAGCAGTATGATGCAGTTTGACTCTCGTAAATATCTTGTTACAGAACATTTCCAATGGAGCCATCTGTGTTGCTGTTGGCCGATCTCTATTATCAGAGGCTAGCATTATGTGGATGTAAAGGGCCACTCTCTGAGGAGGCTTTAATGGAATTATTTCCCAAGTTACAAGCAAACATCTCATCTGGTGTCTCCAAGGTAATACTGTGTTGTAAGTTCAGCTCGTGATCACTCACTTCCTCATCAGGGTGTTGCTGTGGGTGATTTCCATCAGAGTGACGCTAAACACTTGCCACAGTCTGATCACAGCAAGCCTGGTTAGGATGATCAGTGTAGTGGACATTTTATGGACTAGAAAATTGTGCTTATATTAATAGGTGAACAACCTCTGTATGTCTTACAACTTAAAACTAGAGTGTGTTCTTGTGATATGCTGCTGTTCTCAAAAAGGTTTCAGACTTCAAAAAAGTAAACTTAAGCCAGGCATAGTAGTAGCGTGTATACCTCTAATCTCAGCACTTGGAGGCAGATCTGTTTAAGGCCAGCCTGGTCTACATAGTGAGGTCCAGGACAGTCAGGGCTGCATAGTAAGACCCTGTCTTGGAAAAAAGAAACAAAAAGAGAAGAAGAGAAAAAGAATTTTAGGTGGTTCCCCTGCTTATTCAAGTGTGTGGAATACCCACGTTGCTAAGGAATCTGAGCTGCGGTTGTAGTTGAATTGTATATAAGCGTAGTCAGGCCCTTGCATTTAATTACTGTCATAGCTGAAACAATGTTTATTGTGTATTGGGCAGCCTCACCCACTCAGTCTCTTACTATTTTTAATTCATTTACTGTTAGAATTAAGTATTGGTCATTATTGGATACGAAACAAGGACTAGAAAAGGCAGGCTTTGCACCGAGACAGTGCCTCGTGGACTTTGTGAACTTACACTAGGCAATCTGAAATCTCCCTTGTACTTTCTCTAGATTCGGCTTTTGACAATAAGGATCCTAAATCATTTTGACATCCGGCTTCCAGTTTCAATGGAGGTATTGTAATTATTAGAGTGGATAGTATAAAAAATCAAAACGTAACATATATATTATTTAATTTTTAAAGTAATATTTTTGCAGAAACTGTGTAAACATGTGATAAAAATTGGTATTTTTGAATTCATATTTTTGTCTCCCATCAAGTCTACTAAATGTTCTTTTAAGCCTCGTGGGTAGCAGACATGGTGAAGGCTCGTGCTGCCATGGGAGTTTCTATACTGGTGCCTCTGGTCTTACCTCTTTCCTTTGAAATTTAAATAGTCCCCACATTTAAAGTCCCACCAGTTCCTCTGTTGATGGAAGAACAGCCATTAACTTCTGGGCCACCTCTCCAACCTTGATCATTGTATTTTGAGACAGGGTTTCCCACTGAACCAGCTGGGCTGGTTGACCACTTGAGCTCTAAGGATCCACCCTTCTCCAGCATATTCTTGGTTGGACTTTTTGTTTGTTTTGTTGTTAAACCTTTCACCTGAGCATAGTGGTACACACATGTAATCCTAGCACTTGGAAGGCAAGAAGCAGGTATTTTCTGTAAGTTTGAGGTCAGCCACATAACAAGTTCCAAGCCAACCAGGGCTGTACAGTAAGACCCCATCTCACAAAACAAACCCTGTAGTCATGCTTCACGTTCCTTTTGGAATCAGAGTTCTGACCTGCCTTGGGTTTTATCTGGCTTTTCAGGATGATGGGCTCTCAGAGAGGCAGTCAGCCTTTGCTATATTACGCCAGGCTGAACTTGTGCCGGCAACTGTGAGCGACTACAGAGAGAAGCTTCTGCACTTGAGAAAGCTGAGGCATGACGTGGTGCAGGGGACGGTCCCTCAGGGACAACTGCAGGAGGTAATGGGCTCTGTCTTCTTTTCTTCCTTTCTTCTTTCCTTTAAAATTGTTTATTAAATTGTGTTTTAAATCTCATTTGGGAGGTAGTACCACATAGTTATCAACAATGAAAATATTCTTGTTACAAAGTAAAGCAAACCTTGCTTCTCTTCCCTGCTTCCAGTTAAGTCTTTCAGCCTATTAAATAGCATAGTGTCCTTTTGAGTATATGATGGTATGACACAGTGACTGTCATTCTTGTGTTGCTTTGCCTAGAAAGTGAGGCTTTGACACTATGTCAGCAGCCTGTTTCACTTTGGGTTTCTCTTGTGTTTCTTTCTTTCTTTCTTTTTTTAATTTCTTTTTTTTAATGATTTATTCATTTATTTTATGTACATGAATACACCATTGCTCTTTTCAGACACAACAGAAGAGGGCATCAGACCCTGTTACATATGATTGTGAGCCACCATGTGGTTGCTGGGAATTGAACTCAGGTGCTCTTAACCACTGAGCCATCTCTCCAGCCCTCTCTTGTGTCTCTTAACTAGTTATGGCACATGAACATTTTAAAGTATAAGACTACACTTGCAGAGAGAGCAGAGAGAGAGAGAGAGAGAGAGAGAGACCAAGAGACCAGTTTTATCGACAGAATAATTCAGGTTCTGTCCTTTAAAAGAAGCTATACAGGGTAGAGTGTGATTGGAGGGTGTGGGAGTAGTTTGCAGAAATATATCACATGAGAAACAGAACTGACTGCTGGCCCCTGGTATCCCCACAGCAATTTAAGTAGAGTACTCATGACCACCAAGGTGAAAGTCAGCAACACCATTTCCTTGTTTGTGAATTAGGCAAACAATAGTCTGTAGTCCACCATTGCTATAGGAACTGCATGAGCTAAATCTAAAATCCCAGTACAAAACTAGCTACCATCTAAGCACATTACAGTAGGTTTTAGGGGCTTAGCACTAATCTTTCATCCAGCATTGGCCAGCAATGACCAGGTGCTGGCCAGAGTCAAAAGCTCAGCCTCTGCCTTCAGTAAGACAGTGTCAAGGGCGAGGACTAGGGGACCCTCTATCCGTTCAAGAGTCTGGAAATTTCTAGAAGGGTGATGTTTGGCTGCATCTTGAAGGAGGTGGTAATGTCCCATTCCAGAGGAAGAATATGCAAAGGAAGTGAGATCTGACACGCATAGGTTATGCAGAGAGACTGCAAATGAATGTGGTCCCCAGGCTCCAGGGGATGCTGATACCACAGTCCATCTCTGATGGGATGTCACGGGTGTGCTCTCCTTCTCCCCCAGCCATCCTGCTGTCTGATGGGTGATCATTCTGCTGTTGATTACCTATAGATTCTGGTTGTTTCCCCTCTGGAAGGCACTCCCTAGATCATATATTCCTTGAGGACTTTAGGTCTTTAACTCATCATCTGAGCACAGTGCCCTGCTCCACTGAGTAGGTGTTCAGTGAAAATGGGTTTATAGAAGGAAGATTGTTCTGTTTGATCCCTACTGGGGACATAATCTTACAATTTTTTTTTTTTTTTTTTTTTGTTTGGTTTTTTGAGACAGGGTTTCTCTGTGTAGTCCTGGCTGTCCTGGAACTCACTCTGTAGACCAGACTGGCCTCAAACTCAGAAATCCACCCCCAAGTGCTAGGATTAAAGGCGTGCGCCACCACCACCCAGCTACAATTTTCTTTATTGGGATTTAAAAAAAAAAAAAAAGTATATGTTAAAACAACAAAATGAGTAAAAATAGTAATTTCTTGTTTTGTTTTATTTCATTCTAGGTAAAACCCATTGAAAGTAGACTAAGAAAACATGGTCCTTCCATATCAAGATCATTTCATGTTATTATGCTCTCTAACCACTGCTTTTCAAGGATTGGTGATAGCTAGCTAGGTTTTAGGATTCAGAGGACGGCCATAAACAAGTAACTATCAGAATAGCCACACTGTGTGCATGGCTGTAAAATATACAAAGAAAATTGTAAGAATAAAGTAGTTATCAGTGTTTAGCCTCATTTCTATCCTTTCCACATCAAGAAAGAACAAGTCATGTATTGCATTCTGGAAGTCTCTTCTTTGAGAAAGGATATTTTAAAAGCCAAGCATTGCTTCTTGTTGGATTTAGGCATGCCCAGAAGCATAGGGAATAGGAGGCAGCATATGATACTTTACAGAGAAGAAAACTGAGGCACAGTGAACTTCAGGTTTGCTCACGATCACGTAGCACCTAGTTAGAGGAACTGGGATTCAGCTGAGGTGTCATAGATTGTGCATAGTTCATGCTTTCCGCTGCTGCACACCCCTGCCTCAGGCCAGATAGCTCAAGTACTTCCATTCAGAACTGTAAAAGCAAGTTCGTGCTAATTAATAGTGTATGCACGAAACCAAATCAGCCTAGAAAAGAACAAGTTTTGTACTTTGTAATTCATAACATGCCTTTCCATTCATAAACCTTCCCATAGTAATCTCATTCAGTTCTCACAGCATCATGTGGGCAGCGTTAGGCCCTTTTTAGAAATGACTCCTTACGAGGGAGGATACTGTGTCAGGTTTGAAGCCAATATTCTTCACCACATTTATTCACGGTTGCAGAATATATTGTCTTTGCCTTTGGAAAGTCCATCGTGGACTCATTAGGAACAAGGGTGAGAAAGGCATTCCTCTTTCATCTAAGGTCGTTCTTTGCTGGTGTGAGCATTAGTGTTCTCTGCATTTCATTTGGAACAGGGATTACAGCCAGAACACCCCCAAATTTAAAATAAAACAAATAAGCTAAAAATTTTCCCCATGATGTCTAACCTGGAAAATGGAGTGTTGATAATACTGAATGCCAGGTAGAAGCTGACTGAGAAAGCTTTAGGACTCCTAGAGTCTCTGAAAGCAACAGGTCGGAACTCAGACAGCTAACCAGACACCTAATGGTGGCACAGGCCTTTCTTTAATCCTGAGATTGGAGAGGCAGAGACGGGTGGATTTTTGTGAGCTTGAACCAGCCTGGTCTACATTGTGAGTTCCAGGACAGCCAGAGCTATAAAAAGAGACACCATCATCCCCACCCACCAAAGCAAGAAAGAACGAACTGGGGCATCAGCAGGTATAGGAGGTTTCAGCCACTCTTCCTGTAACTTGGGGGTTTTGGTTTGTTTGGTTGGGTTTTGTTGTTGTCTATACTTTATTAATTAATGTGTGATGCTTTGGGTCATGATAGTGTTTATGATGGAATTTCCTTCCCAGTTGGACTTAGACTTTGTGAGCGAACATCTAGGATGAGCTTGCATACTGTGTTCTAATGAGTGTGACTAAGATTTTAGGAGCTAAAGAAAAATCATTACACACTAAATTTTAGCATCTTCCCAAACCCTGCTTTGTCCAAGGGGCATGCGCATTTGAGCGCTTCTCGTCTGACCTCTCCCTGCCTGTCACATGCTTACTAAACCAGTCTCTTGGACTTGCAGGTGCCACTCCGCTATCTGTTAGGCATGCTGTATGTCAACTTCAGTGCCCTCTGGGACCCTGTTATTGAGCTCATAAGGTAAGCGTGGGCTATGTGGATGTGGCCATTCACTTTAACTGATGCAGATGATGGGACCAGGGCCGGGCCTGTGTTCCATGTAGGTATGGTTTAAGTGCTTGGGTATCTGAGTCCTTTGTGAGACAACACGAGGAAGAAAAATAGAGATTCTCTCTAGTGCCTGTTTTTGTTTTTGTTTTTGTTTTTGTTTTTCAGTAGGCTAGCTATATAAATGTTTCTGTGCACTTAAATGACTGGAGGGTTTTCTTTTTACTTTATGACACTTTTATATGATCAAAAGATACATTGTGATAATTACATATTTTTATTTTTACATATTAAATCACTGAGCCATACTTTAAAAATAAGGACTTTTCAAAGTCCTACATACACACACACACCTGTGCGTACGTATACCTTTAACTTTTAACAAATGATTTTAATAGTCACAAAATAGCATATGCTGTGGCTGAGATAGAGAAATCTGTCCTTTTACAGATGTTTGTCCTTGAATCTTTCCTCTGGCTTTTTGTCAGACTGGAGCTATGTCATGTGCCCTGCCTTGCGATCCTCTTAGTTCTTACTTGACAGAATCAGAGGAAACAAATCCCTCTTCAATTTTGAACCAATTTGCCTGCTTTTTACTTCCTTTCAGAGCAATCAAACAAGGATAGTGAAAATAAATTGCTTTCGTCTTCAGACTGGTTTTGCGGGGGGTTGGGGGTTGGGGGGGGGTAACCTTCAAAAGATAGGAAGTGACATGTGTGTAATCAGTGGTCCATTATCACAAACGTTGCCTCCTAAGTCACTGAATGCTTTTAAAGTCTCCCTGTAGTGGTTCGGCTGTTTTACTACTGAGGACGATTTTGCATGTACAGTACACACCATGCATAGCTAGTGTCAGGTCTAGTGTCAAGTGAATGTTCATTAGCGGGAGGCCAGGTGTGCTCATGCACACTAGTAACCCCAGGGTTCAGGACATTAAAGCAGGGAGCCTCACAGATTTGAGGCTGGGCTACACACTGTCTTGTGAAAGAGGAGGACGGAGGAGATGGGAATGAGGAGGAAGGTAAGCGAGGGAGAGAAAGGGGATGGAAGATTTATGTCTAATAGAGGAAACTTGAGAATATTATTGTAAGGGCTTCAGGCTGTAGAAAAATAACCCTACATGATTCACTTCATGTCTCAGCATTAAGTTCTGAATAGTGTTTGAGACAGATTCTAAATACATATTCCTGGCTGGCCTAGAACTAGCTGTGAGGACCAGGCTGGGCTTCAACTAACACAGATCTCTCTACCTCCCGAGTGGTGACTTTGGAAGCGTGTGCCAGCACATCAGCTGAGAAACATTTCAAATAGTCAATGTTTATTTGAATTAGGAACAGAGAAATAGATATTCTTAACTAACTCCAGTGCAGTGGTTGTTTTCTCTCCAGCAAGTTCCTTTCCTTAATGGAACCTCCCTCACATACTGTCTAGCCTTCTTAACATTGTCAACCTGACGTAGTCCAGAGTCGCCTGAAGAGAGTCAGTGAGTAAGTTTCTTTATTGGGTTTGCCTGAGGACTTGTCTTGATTGATTTTAGTGTGGGAGCACCCAGCACACTGTGGGCAGCACAGCCCCTAGGTAGGTGCAAGGCAGCAAGCGGCGCTCCTCCGTGCTTTCTGCCACTAGCTTCCTGCTTTGAGACCTTGCCCTGACTTCCATCAATGAGTAGTGAGCTGAAGTGTAAGGCACATAATCATTTTCCTCCCCACCTTGCTTTTGGTTATGGTCTTTGTCACAGCAACAGAGAGGAAAAAGTGGAGAATATATCATGTTCCATTTTCGTTATTATGTCTTTAACATTAGTCTACTTAACTGGATATGGTAGTTCATGCCTAGCACTTGGTGGGGGAGCCAGCAGATTGTCAGTTTGGGACTTCATAATGGGTTCTAGACCAGCTTAGACTTCATAGAAAGGCTGAGTCAAAATATCATCAACAACAAAACTAAATAGTCTTACATGTATCTACTTACATTTTAAAAACTATCATGTAGTCTTTTATGACTGTGAAAATAATTTCTGTGCACTGACAAGGTGGTTTAGAAGGTAAAAGTTCTTCTGCACTTGTCTGATGACCTGAGTTCCTGAGTTCAATCCTTGGATCCTGCAGTAGGAGAGAACCTAACTCCCCAGATAATCTGATGACTCTATCCTCTGTACAGACACTGGTACATGTATGCCCCCACTCATTCGTGCACATCATATGCACAATTGAATAATGGTAAAATAAAATACATAGTCTGTGCAATGTAGGCAGTGTAAAAATAACAGACTTAACCTCATGTTGAAAATTAATCGAAATTAACATTTAGTTAATTCTAAATTAACTATTAATTTAGATTCTTTTACATTTTTCTAATGGGACATTTCACACTAAAGACCATGCTGTATCATGTATTTTATGATCTTTTTCTCTTAGTTCTCATGCCCATGGAATGGAAAACAAGCAATTCTGGAACGTCTGCTATGAACATCTGGAAAAGGCAGCTTCTCATGCCGGTATGAGCAGGAGTCTGGATGGGACACCCGTGTTGATTTGTTTGGTTTGATAAAGTTCTGAGATGGTGCTGTTTTCTTTGTGTTACTAGAACACACGTCCTGTCTTAAGGGGAAGTAGTGGTCTACAGGCATGAGGGTGACATTTCTCTCTTGCAGAGAAAGAACTGCAGAAGGATGTAAGAGACCAAGAGTCCACGGGAGATGAAAGTTGGGAGCAAACCCAGGAAGGAGACGTTGGTGCTCTTTACCAGCAGCAGTTAGCGTTGAAAACCAACTGTCGGGAACGACTGGACCATACCAACTTCCGATTCTTGCTTTGGCGAGCTTTGGCCAAGTTCCCAGAGAGAGTAGAGCCAAGGTCCAGGGAACTTTCCCCACTTTTCCTGAGATTCATCAAGTAAGTAGCCAGGACTCTGCTCCTGGCACAGTGTGAAGGTGAGGTGTCAGCCTCCCTACTGGCTGGGCACTCTGCATGTTTGTCATGCTCCAAACCATTATCATGTCTGCAAAGCACTTCCTCCTTCAGATACACACTAAGCTAGTTCTGTTCACCATTTAGTTAGATATGAATCAACATACAAACAGTGCTAGTAAAGATAGGTCATGTTACCACAAAGAAAGGGCCATGTTGAGTTTGATCAGTGTACAGAGGCCTTGCTGTTTCTTCCCTGTTCATTGTTTTCGTACTTGCCTAGGAGTGACATAATCGTGTCTGCTGTTTGGAGTCTCAGTGCTGAGGAATGTACTCTTGAAGAATAATAGGAGCTTTCTGAAGCCTTGTTTTGTTTTAAGTGTGTGAGTCTGGCAGTCTTGAGTGCTTTGAACAGATTGCTTTGAAAGGTTGTGTTGTGTAGAATAGCACTAAATAGTAAGCATATGTTCTGGTGTGCTTTGTCACATAAGAAGGAGGTATGGGGCTAGACTGAGCAGGACATAAGCCACAGCATGTCGAGCTTGTCCTGGGAACAGAAAGGAGATTTGGGTGACCCGTGTAGCGTGATCCAAGGAGAGAGTCAGGAGAGATCAGGGCAGGAAGTTAGCACTGGCCTTGTGAGAGTGAGGTGTTAGGCCTTCACTGTCAGAGAAGGCGGCAGTCTAAGCAGAAGCATGAAGGACTTGTCGTTGTTATAGATGTTGCTTTGAGAGTAGATTGTAGAATGGCAGCAGTGATGGAAGAGAGGTCAGTGGAAGAGATTACAGGCGTGAGCAAGGTTAGCTGGTGGCCTGACCAAGGCTGTAGAGTTAAGGATGGATCTTTAAAAACAATTCCAGTTTGAGAGGAAAAAAAAACTTTAAGAGGATTCTAATCAGATAAGCTTTCTGTGATTTGGAGGTTGTGTTGGTTGTGGGGATCAGAAAGGAGTGGGGAAAACTTAATCTCTGCCAAGCTTGTAACCTGAGCAACTAGGAGAGGAATGCAAAAGCTGCTGCTTTGTGAGGAAAATCAAGAATTCATTTGAATTTGTGTTAAGTTCAGGATACCAGGTAGATACCCAAGAAGAAAGGACAAGTAGGCATTAGGTTTAGAATGCTTACGTTCAAAGAAAAGGGATGGTGTGGAGGTAATAAATTGAGAATTTTCAGTAGCATTTAAAGCCATCTGACAGAATGGAGTCTGCGAGAGGGAGGGATTAGGTAGGGAAGACTTAGGAGGGCTAGTGTGAACCAGGAAAGGGGATCAGGAGAGGGAAATAGGAACAGGAGCAAGACGTGGATATGAACTTCCTAGCATGCCAACTTCCCATTTTCTCTCAAGAGGTAACATCACCTCCTAATTTAAGGATGAGTGTCTATGGGAGGGATAGTCAGTTGGATCAGAAAAACAGGTATTTCTGAGCTGTCAGTCGTATGTGGAAGAAGAGTTGAGCTTTGGCCTCAGAGGAGGCTGTACCCAGAGATACATGTAAACCTTAATGAGTTGCTTTGCTTACTCTGGATGGAAGCTTATCTGGATGAAGGGAGCTCTAGAGTCAGTGGGGAAGAAACGTGGACCCTGTGAGTCCCTGTAAGATGGAGACCGCTGACTGAGGGGGAATGTGGGCGGAGAGGGCGCTGCTGTTGATGCGTTCCTTACTCACGATTTCGACAGTGCACACACTGGTAGTGCTGTTCACAGTTACTCACGATTGCGACAGTGCACACACTGATAGTGCTGTTCACAAACGCTCAGGAAGGCCAGGGAAGGCAGGTGTCTCGATGCTCATCTTTAATCACAGCACTTGGAACCAGAAATAAGTGGATTTCTGAGTCGGAGGCCAGCTTGGTCTACACAGTGGGTTGGGTTAAGCAAGGATGCACAATGAGAGCTTGTCCTAAAGAGAGAGCCAGGAGCAGGGACGTTCATGCAGATGAGACAATGAGAGCCTGTCCTAAAGAGAGAGCCAGGAGCAGGGACGTTCGTGCAGACGAGACAGGCAGCAGGTCAGGTGGAAACATGTAAGGTCCTGTCTTAGTTAGGGTTGCAGTTGTGTCAGTGAAACGTGACCAAAAAGCCAGTTGGAAGCTTATACTTCCACATTGCTGTTCGTTATTATAGGAAGTCAGGACAGGAGCTCAAGCAGGGCAGGATCCTGGAGACAAGAGCTGATGCAGAGGCCCTGGAGGATGCTGCTTAAAGTTGTAGGCTCCAGTAAAAAAAAAGAAAAGCCAGATGCTTCCTTACTTCAAAAGGGAAAAATCAAGGCACTGTCACAGTCGAATCAAAGCAAAGTCAAACTCCAGCAGTCCAGTGTCTGAGATCCACTCCCGATCTTCTGGGATCCTACAAAGGGCTTGGGTCACTTCTCCAGCTCTGCTCTCTGTAGCACACACAGCTTGTCTTCTAGGCTTCCAGCTAGCTCCGCTACTGCTGCTGCTGGGAGCAGTCCCATGGTACTGGCATTTCTGAAACACTGGGGCTTCTGCTACATGGGCTTGCACTTTCACCAATAGGTTCTCTTCATGGTGCCAATCCTCAGCTGCTCTTCATGACCCCTTCATGCCTTCAAAACCAGTACCACCTGAGTGACTCTTACACACTACCATGGCTGGCTGCCAGCACCAGGTACAACATTGACTACTTCTGGAGCACAGTGAAACTCTCAGGAAGGAAGCACTTCCTGGAAGATTTCACCTCAGTGACGCTGGACTCCTTAATCACCTCTAATTTCTCAGCTCTAGCTAACCAGCAGCAATTGTCCTAGTAACGTAAAGGTTCCACTTCAGTGGTGGCTGGTCTCTTGATAATCATGGCTGATTCTTCAGTTCCAGCTGACCAGAACCACAGAATCTCAATTCAAAATAGCAACAGTCCTGAGAGAGCCATTCATTTTCCTCTGAAACTTCAGAAGTCAGGCCTCCATCTTCTGCACTATCCTGAACATTATCTGTCAAGCTTCTCAAGAACTTCCTACTGAACTTTAAACACTCAATGACTTTTCTAGCCCAAAATTCCAAAGTCCTTCCACAGTCCTCCCCAAAACGTGGTCAGGTCTGTCACAGTAATACCCCACACTCCTGGTGCCAGCTTCTGTCTTGTTGACACAAAACCTTCCCCTCATGAAAAAGGAGGTATCTGGTTTTTCTCTTGCATTGTGTAGGAGGTCTTAAAGGACATGGCCGCTATTTTGCAAGGTAGCTAGGGCTGTGCCCAGGAAAGTTGATTTTGGTGTTCATACACTATAAATGTCTCATTATATTAACTTTCAATAAATATTATCACCCTTTCATTTAATTAAGGATAAAGACCTTTCTGTAAAGATGCTATAGAGTGTAGGAACAGAAACAGGGCCTGTAGTAGGACTGGGTCACCCGTATTAGAGGAAGACTTAGCCTGCTATATATAACAGAACCTAGTGCTAATGTTAGGAGTAGGTGGCACCTTCTGTTCTATGTGCTTTTGGGTACTAGCTATTAAAAAACAAAACTTTGCCCATACGACTGAAACGAAGCATTGCCTTTTCTCTCTTTTCCTTAGTCTCACAGTTTAGGCATTTTATCTTTAATCCACTTTTCCATTGAGTCCTGTAAGTGATGAGAAACAGAAGTCTAGCTGCATTCTTTTGCACATGTACCACTTCCTGAAAAGATTACCCTTTCTTCAGAGATAAGAAGGCCGATTTCACTTCAGCTCAGAGTAGAGGTTTCAAATCTTTTCAACAATGAAATAATAGCGCAAACTATCTTCTACAGATAGTGATTGACTTGTCTGTGAGAGAGACTGAAGGAAAGAGAATACTAGTGTGGGGCTGGACAGATGGCTCAGTGGTTCAAAGCCCTAGCTGCTCTTATAAAAACCAGAGTACAGTTCCCAGCACCTATGTGGTGGTTCACAGCCATCTGTAACTTCAGCCCAGGGGATCCAATGCCCTCTTCTGCTGGTACCAGACACATGTACACATACATTCAGGCAAAGCATCCATCACATAGAATAAAATCATTTAAGAATACTAGTATAGAAGTATCTTGGCTAAAAAGCTGTGTGTGTGTGTGTGTGTGTGTGTGTGTGTGTGTGTGTGTGTGTGT